>NC_056733.1:678525631-678528131 GCF_019279795.1 Protopterus annectens
ACGGGCAGCGCCGCCTAATTGGGTTTAAACTATTCCTGGCTCCACAAAGTCTGCTCTTCACTTTTTCCCTTAGAACTGCTCTATCTCTCAATTTAAACACCATATTCTCATTCTAAGGCCCTTCACTGGTCCAATTAAGTAATCCTACAAGTTAGCACTATTAAACCATAAGCACTACTTACTCTTATACTCTCTACGATTACCCTGTCCTCTATTGGTCCGTCTTAAATTCAGTTTCCCTATTACTCTAGCATGTCCAAAGGTCAGTCAATGGTTTCCTCTCCAGTCCAGCTGGTGAATCTGGGAATTTTCAGGCAATGTTACAACTGTCTCATGTACATTGACAACCCTCTCCTCCTCCAAGCAGGTTCAAATATATGTGAGAGATGCAGCTATTTAGCCAAACTGGAGGCTGAGCTCTCTCATCTCAAAACTGGTGTAACCAGTCAGGAGGAGAAGGTAACCTCACACAACACAATTCCAGTATCACATAGTCCCACCACATCAGCGAACCAAACACATAAATACACAAAAACATACTCGGAGGCTCTAAATAAAAATCTACCTAAGCAACAGAGACCTCCAAAGCAGACATCCAAGCAAACGCTACCTCAAAACAAAACACACACAACACATAACCCACAAAGTCAGTGTGCCAAGCAGCCACAGCCCTTAAGGCTGAATAACACACCTGATACTCTTGTTATAGGTGACTCTATTGTCAGACACACTGACGTCCGCTCACCAGGCTGAATAAAGAGAAGGTCACAGTGAGCTGCCTGTCGGGTGCTAGGATCCGCCACATAACGCAAGCACTCAGGTCACTCCAAAGCAAATACAAATATGACTCAGTCATTGTACATGCTGGTGTGAATGACCTGAGGCGTACCTCCCTGGACTACATGAAAAGAGTCATAGAGGAGCTCTCTGATCATGTAGCCCAGGCTGGTATGACCCTGACCTTGAGCAGCATCTTACCCTCACCTAGAATGATGCCACAGTACAAAGACAAAATGATCGATTTTAACAATTGGCTAAAATTTTGGTGTCATTCAAAGGGGATCCAGTGTCTGTCAGCCTGGGATGACATGCTCGACAAGCCACGTTGCTTCGCTAGGGACGGCTTGCACCTGTCACCACTGGGCTTTCAGATATTGGCAAAGGCTCTTGCCACCCCATAGTGCCTTTTTAGGCAAGGCTCAAAAGTCAAACCCACCCCATAGACAGCACAAGGAACAAGAAACTAAGGGTAATGCTGCTAAACGCCAGAAGTCTTAACCTCAAGATGCACGCACTCGAAGCTCTCCTCAGTATGGAGAACATCGATATCTGTGCAGTGACAGAAACCTGGTTCAAGGCTCCAGAGAGCACCCCAGCACTACCAGGCTATACCTCATATCATGCTTTTGCCCCAAAACCCGGACCGAACCACAAAAGGAGGGGAGTTTCCATATTTATCAAGGATATCCACACCTCCAGGTTAGTGGCATTGCACGGTATCAGAGACCATCCATGTGCAACTAACAGTGGGCAAGACTGCTTTTCAGTTTATAGCATCCTACAGACCACCCTCTCAAAGTCAGGAATCCCATTCGGCTTTCCTGAAAACATTGGAGAACATGAAGATCTCTCCGAACACCATTATATTGGGCAACTTCAACTACCCAAACATTGACTGGAAGCACTACTCAAGCCCCAGCACCTTAGCCCAAAGATTCCTGGAAATTATAAACTCAAATGCTATGGAACAACTAGTCACCACTCCCACAAGGGGGGACAACATACTAGAGCTGATCATTACCAACATGGGGACTCTATGCTCCACACCAGAAGTATATCCCTCATTGGTAAGATCAGACCATAAATTCATTTCACTGGATGTCCACATCCGACCCCACCCAGCCCAGAAAACCACAGTGAAAAACTTCTCAAAAGCGAACTTCTCACTTCTCAAAACCGAACTGGAATCCTTCAAGGCCCCAGGGCCAGTGGAAACTACAGCCCAAACTGCAGAATCCTATATAAATGCATTCTACGGACATCTCCAGGAATGCATGGATCATGCTATCCCAAACAAAACCAAGACCCAATCATCCAAAGGCAGGCGTCCAGTCTGGTGGACCCCTGCCATAAATAAACTGTACAACAGAAGGAGGAAGCTACTACATGTTAGAGCAAAATCCCTAATAGGGAAGGCATCTCTGATCAGTACTAGCAAAAAATTACAATCCCTCATAAAATCCTCCAAGGCCAGCTTCGAGAAAAATTGCACAGGACACCAAAGACAATCATAAGGCTTTTTCAGTTATGTTAGAAACCTGGGATGCAACTCCCAGACTTGTTCTGAGTTGATTCTAAACGACAAAAAATACACTGAATCCACAGACATCGCCAATATCCTGGCAGACAGGTTCAGTGCAAACTTCTCCACCCCTCCCCAAAAGAGCAAATATCTATCCCGGCAGAGGGCTGCCTCCCAAACATCTCAGATGCTCAGGTG
>NC_056733.1:678845631-679020215 GCF_019279795.1 Protopterus annectens
GTGTGTGTGTGTGTGTGTGTGTGTGTGTGTGTGTGAGACATGCAGGTAGCCTGAGAGAAAGTAGTAGAAATATTTTGAAACATAGACATAACTCATACATACTTAACTGCTAGAATAACATGATTTACATTAGCTTGCATTTTCTAAGGATATGAAATTTGAAACTCAAATGTCAGACATTATTTATTGTTTGCAGTCCCCATCAATGTGCTAGAAATCATACATTATGGCTAACAGAACAGAAATATGAATAAAAAATTAAGGATATTCTGCAAATAAAGAGCAACTGAGAGGTATGCACACAAACATTACCCCAAGAAAGTACTCTTATAGCTCTCAACGTTTTGGTGCAATAATCTGGAACACGGCCAAAAGATAACATGAGGCAAATGCCCAAAATCATGTTGGGGCAGATTTTAAATATTGCTCATACCTATTTATTAAGTTGCTAGAATACCATATTTTACATTAGCATGATATTTCAAATTCTGTTATTAATTGCAATCCCTAACAATTTGCTGGAACTGCACACTATATTAGGAGGAACTGACCAGAAATATGAACCAAGATAAGGTACATTCTGCAAACTAAGCAACAGGAGGTAAAAGGTATGCACACATTAAGCATCACTCATAGCAAAATACTCTCACACCCCTTTTAGATCAGGAATCTGAGACAAAGACAAAATATAAGGAACAAAGGCTGAAAATCAGGAACACTTTCAAATGTGCTCTTATATACTAAGAAAGATGCTAGAATAACATGTATTGCATTAACATCAACTTTCTAAAGGATATGATTTATGAAAATATCTGTCATTATTTATGAATACAGTGTTCATTAATTTGCTAGAAAAGCACACATTTTATGAGGAATAGATGAAAAATACAAGGTAAAATCAGGGAGGACAGATTAGTGAGAGAAAAAAAAACAAAATTGGCAAAATCAAGGACAGTTACAAAGCAACTGACTCTCAAAAGTATTTAACTAATACTCTGGCAGTTGCATCCCCAACCAATGATTAAATCTATACTGTTTAATATTCAATGTCAATCTGCACTAGCAAGGTACAGAAAAATCTGCAAACTGATTGGTGAAGTGCATCGTCCTTCTAAAGGTCAGTGCACTTAACTAATCACAACCTCCATCCAACATCGGAACTCTGGCTGTTTGCTGAAGGAGTTCCACAGGATGTTATTTCTAATTTATTTTCTGAAGGAGTTCTGCAGACTGTTTTTTCTAATTTATGTTATTTTTAAGTAAAGAAACACAGTGTTTATATACGTAAAAATGAAAAACAAAGGCCTGCAGCATGCTGGTGCCACTCTTCTTCTTTTGCTATGGGCATCCCTTGGAGCTGTGGGCCCTGGATGGCCACCTGAATTGTCCCCAATATAATCTGATACCACTGATACATATTTGCATATGCTACTGATTTAAGAAGTAAAGCCAAATACAGGTAATTTAGTGAATTATATGATTCAACTGGTATGACATGGTACTGTATTGTGCATGGTGTATGAATTGATCAAATAAAAAGCAGATTGTTAAGAGAATCAGGCTCAACATTAATGCTAGATGTGTGCACAGCAAGTGAAATTAATTCAAACTGAGTTAAACAGGTAATTAAAGACTTAGCAATAGATAAAACTACATGCACACAGAAAAAACTGGTCTGGCACAAGTACGGGGAGAAAATAAGTTTTGAAATGCTTCACTTGGAAAATTTTTACATGAGGTATGGCTAAAAACATAAGCCAAGTAAATGTCCTCCGCTGGGGTAGTTGTATAAGTGCTGTGGTAACAGAAATCATTTCACTAAAATTTGAAACATGCAGAAAAGATAAGCTGGAATCCTGCAGCATAGGTTCTGTGGGTGCCTGAGGGGCCACACCAGGGAAGATGAACCTGAGTGACTGATGCCAACCTCCCCAGACTGGGAGAAGGGAAGTGGCTTGACCTGCCACATTAGCAATGCTTATAAGTGGATAGGTATCTGCTTATGGAAGAGACCAGAGAAGAAATGCGCTGTTAAGTGGGGCATGTGCTGCTGAGTTGAAGATGATGTGGGTACATACACGTCATCCCCTGCCCAGTTAATCATTGCAAATATCTTGGCTACCCATGGAGAGTGGCTGGGAGAGATGGAACAGGGACCTTCATGGGACCAGCAAACTGGGCCACTCTGTAATGCCTGACTATCACCTATAAAAGCAGGAATTAGCTGATCCAGTCCATCATTGGGAAGAAATGGACCACAATAGTAGCATAAATAATTGAAATAGTTACACCTAGTGATTATAGTGACCTATCTACTCAGAGAGGTAAAGTCAGTAATATGCAGGATGTAGCAGGACATGCAGGCAGAAACTACAGCAATATGGAATAAAGACACATAGACAATACCAATTGTAGTATGAGCCACAGGGATAATATAAACAAATTTTCAAGCATACTTAAATATGCTACCAATACACATAACTCTGAATGAAATACAGAAGGAGAAGACAATTCTGGGTACACTGTGGATACTGAGGAAAGCACTCTTGGTAGACATCAAAGAGTGAAATAATACTATTTTCATGAACTTTAATTGTACCGTGACTCAGGAATTAGAAACTGTAAACATTTTGAGAAATGAAAACATAGGCAAAAATGCCTTATTAATAAACCATACCAAAAGTAGATGCCAAGGATGTGCCAGTGTTGACTTCAGTACAAGAAAAACAACATGTGACTGTATGCCTTGCTGCCATGGGCAATGGACTGCTTCTGGTTTTAGAAAGAAATTGCTAAAATATGTGTCTGTAAATAAATTATTGTAGGGATGTCTGTTAATGGCTAGATATCTGAAAAGCTGATTCTTCAGAAGACTGACAATGTGTTCAGAGCCATTAGGAACATTTGTGTTTGGTAAAAGAATGCTTATTTAGGATTCCTTTCACTGTCATTTCCACCTTATACTGCATTTGCTCAGGAACAACAGAACAATTGCATGAGTCACCTTAAAAACTACTGATGTCAGACAAAATGCTGTCTTACCTGAAGCCTATAGGATTCCTTATAAGAACTGGGTGAGCATTGATGAAGACGAAAACCATAACTAATACTGACATCATTTGAATTCTGTCAACAATAAAAATGATGGAGTGAATATGGTCTGTACAGTAATCAGTTAAGGAAAAAGTCTTAGTAAATTCTTTCCAGGTAAAGAGCAAAAGAACCTGATTTTTTTCAGCAATACAGCAGACTTCCTCTTATTCGGTCTCACTGAGACTGGACCTTAGGCTGGATAAACAAAGGCTGGTTAATCAGAAAAAGCATACAAAATAGCATTTATAGGTTAACAGGGTTTGTGTTAGTATGCATTTTTCTAATGAATGTGAAGCCTAAAACTCAAATGTCTATAATTATTTAGCCCAGAGGAGATGGGAGTATTTTTCTTCTTTGCTGTTTTTTGCTAGTGCTATGGCAGAAATTTGATGGTCAGTTAAAGAGGAGACTGGTTAAAGAGAGGCCAGATAAGAGGGAGTCTACTGCATGTAGGACTGAATTAACCACTTATTTTATTTTATTTTTGGGGGGGGGGTGTGCTCCAAACCTAAACTGCTGTAATGACTTTATATTCACAAAGCAATCTAGTGTTATAATGAACTGACTGAACTGCTGTGATGGTGCTTGGCAAAAACAACTAATAGCACAGAAATGTTGACAATAAAACTGATAATTTTAAACTATATTAATAGTGCAAAGTGTATAACTAAAAAATCAGCTTCTTAAAATGACTTCAGTCTGTTGAGTTCTGCCCATGAACAGTAACACTTTTCCTTTCGTAATGCATGTACATCAGTTTTCTGTAAAGTGCTGCTATTTTTCTGTACTTCACTGTATATTCAATTGTATAACAACCCACACACACACACACACACACACACACACACACACACACACACACACACACACACACACACACACACACACATACACACACATATTCACTCATACATGCATCTATTTATAAAAAGTCACCCAATATTTATTCACAAAGTGCTGGCATAGATAACTACTTATTCATGTATGTACAGCCAGTGACACACTCGGGCATTCTCCTGTACATAAAAATGGAAAGCTATCATTCCTTCAGCCTTACATATAGTCCTTGATGTTCATACACTCAGAGAAGAGACATAAGAAGTTGAACAAAATGTGTCATACTTGCATCTGTTTAGGTTAGGCTAAGAAGAAAAGGTTAAAAATATACTTCAGAAGAGGTATCTATGCTGGCACATTTAGCTACTTAATTGGCATCAACCCCCTTTTTCCTATTTTGTACATGGAGTTGGGATGTTGCATCAACAGTGACCATCACCTAGATCCAATGTTTACACCACCAGGTGGCTAGCTCTGCCGCAGTCATTCTTCCATACCACTCACATGTGCATTTACACCTATGGCTAATATAGTGTGCTTAATCTACTTACTCATTGTCTTTGGAATGTAGGAGGGAACTGGAGCACCTAGAGAAAACCCACAAGAAATTAAAGGACAACAATTGTGTTCTATTATTAAATGCTCAACCTCTCTGGCCTTTTCCTCCCTATTTACTGTCCCTGCTATGAATAAACAACATTACAGCATTTAAAATATTTTAAATCAACTATTTCTCTCCACTAGAACAGTACCTTACTATGGTACTTTCACTCTCAAAAAACTTTTATCCCACTCTGGAAAAGCTTGCTGCAGTCTCCAATTCATTGATGTCATCAAGCCCAATTAATATAGCTAGTTTTCTGGCCAATTCCCTCCCCAGACTGACACCACCATGACCGTACTAAAACCCCATCCATGCTATGATGTCACATCTCCCTGGTCCTTCCTCTACCCATACAGAAAGTAAAGGCTAGAACAAGGAAATAGTGCATGAGTCAAGTCTCCTGCTGTGAGCTGTCAATCACAGCAGATAACAGCTCAAATTACCCTTAGCACTTTGACAGCTAGGGAAGTTAGGTGTGAAGGGGTATAGGAGATGAATCAAAGTAGTACAATTCAGGCTTCACAAAATACTGCGATTTAGCCATTTTAAAAAGAAGCAGCAGTAAAAAGCACTTTGAAAATCTGTTCTGTGGCATTTGCACTGTTTGTGTTTTAAGTAGTCATTGAATGGCATGAAATGTTACTTAAAACTAGCTGACTGAAAGACAACAGTGTATGCATGTAAAATCAGTGCAGTGACAGGAGCTATAGGAAGAAAGAAGCTTGAATGATATAATTTTTACAGGCAAGCACTGTACTGTGGGATATTTAGAGGCAGATTAAACAATCAGAATTACTTCAAAATGCCAGACCCCATGCGGTCAGACTCAGAAATTACGTATAAAATATTTAAAAACCTGTATATAATCACAGAGTTGTGTTAAATGTAGGAAACACAAAACCATGATGAAATAAACATGTTTTTTGAGTCTGTGGGTGTGGTTCTCCTTTAAGGAGGACATGCAGATTACACACAGAGGGCACTCCAGCTGAAAAATAAATCAGAAAACCTCTTGCTATGAGGCAACAGTGCTACTTGCTGTGCCACTGTGCCACCCTTATTTGGTTACTTAATATATGTTAGAAAACATCAGTATCAGTATTTGTACTGTGGGATATTTAGAGGCAGATTAAACAATCAGAATTACTTCAAAATGCCAGACCCCATGCGGTCAGACTCAAAAATTACGTATAAAATATTTAAAAACCTGTATATAATCACAGAGTTGTGTTAAATGTAGGAAACACAAAACCATGATGAAATAAACATGTTTTTTGAGTCTGTGGGTGTGGTTCTCCTTTAAGGAGGACATGCAGATTACACACAGAGGGCACTCCAGCTGAAAAATAACTGTACTGTGGGATATTTAGAGGCAGATTAAACAATCAGAATTACTTCAAAATCAAATCTAAAATATTCATCTACTTTGTTTCTATAACAAAGAACAACAGAAAGTAAACATATAACAAAGCAGTCTGGAGTTGTGAGATTTGCCTAATAAAAAAATCTGGCAATAAATTTAAAATGGCTAGCTGTTTAAAAAAGATTAAATTATCTGCGATGTTACTTTACTATGAGATGAAAGCTAATGACTGTTTGACCACATCAGTGTGATTTATTACTGTTTTACTTTTTCATAGTACTGAGCTATGTACTCAGATACAGCTAGTGCACATTACAGCCATGTATGTACAAATGCAAAAACAATCTGTACAAGCAAGTGTATTCTGTACAGTATATAATAAATGGTTTATCTATGTAAATAGAGTAACAAGTCAAAGCTTGACATTTGTGACGTGTTTTTTTAATTAATCGCTACTATTTTAAACTTTTACTCAAAACAGGACAAAAAGTGTGGTCACTATTAAAGGGCAGTCGTTATAGGATGGGTTGTATTACAGGATATATATAGTATATGGAACATATTTTAAATTAAGAGGATTTGAAATTAGATGATAAAAAAGTCACAATTACTTCCACTATAAGATAAACAGTACTTATAAGATTTCTGAGCATGTTACAGTATCTTTTGAAGTGTATTCCAGTCTGTCTGAAATAAATGTGCCATTGAGGACATTACTGAAACAAACTGTGGCATGTCACTGAAGTGTGAGGCAAGAAAAGAGCTTTGAAGTGCTTAAGTCATCAAAGCATTTCTGCTGAAGTATTTTGATAAAACAATTATGCCAGTCTATAGTGATTTGGCAAGTAGGAAATCCTTCTGAGTGTGACTCAGGAGCATTTACTAACTGCCTGAAAAATTATTATGAGACTAAAAATAGATTCTTTCAATTGTTTACAGCTGTGAGAAGTTTCACCAGTATATTTAAAGTATTGAAGTTCAAACTGACAGTGACCCTAAGCATTTACAGCGTATTTCAAGAAATAGTTGCATGAGGCACCACCAAGGTTGCAAAGAATATTGTTACATTTTTAAAAAATATGTCCTCAGAGTTGAATACAAATCAGGAGGTCAAACGCAAATTGCAGATAAGCTGAGTCATTCATTTTCTGTTGCAACAGGAAGCAAATGTGTTGGAAGATGAGCTGTAGTGTAACTAGGTTATACTACAATTAGCCAAGACAAATGAGAAGCTTAAGAGAATGCCACATATGTAGCAAGGAAGATCAAAAGATGACAATGCTAGAAGAAATTGCTATGAAAGGTTGGCCAGAATAAGAAAGTCTGATTCCTAAACCTTACTTTTCCTTCAAAAAGGAGATAAGTTGTATGGCAGGTATGTTGTCTAAAACGAGATATGCTTATTATTCCAAATCAATTGATAAAAGAAATGCTGAAGAGAATATGAGCCACATTTAGAAATAGGTGCAAAAACAGAGAATGCCATCTATTATCTGACCATGTCAATACAGATAGAACAAATACTGTTATATTATGCTGTTTGTAACTTGTATCAAAATAATAACTCTTGAAAACAAATTATACCAAGCTCATTTCAGGGAAGACCATGGGCTATCATCTACCCAATATGTGTTGACGGCTATTCAAATTTCCTGAGATGATTCAACTGACTTATGCTACAATACAGTGTGTGATTAACGCAATGAAAATTGTGTTTTCATAATGTGGTGGTTCTGATGTTATTATGTCGGATGGTGATCCTCAAAAGACAGAATAGAATTCAATAAGTTTTGGGGGAAAAATGTGAATTTTAGCATATTTGGCCCAGTCCAAGATGTCTACCATCTGATTGCCAATTTGAAATAAATGTCTTAACAGTGAATCATTTAATGAGGATGCCTTAACACTGCAACAATGAAATTACTTTGTTGAAATATAGAAATACTCCATTTTGAAGTCGATGGTATGTCAACTGGTTAGTTAATGTGGGTTGTAGGTTGGAAATTAATATTTCTACATCCACTTTATTGCTGACTACTGAGAATAAAGTTCAGATACAAGACAATCTGAAGCAGGGTCATTTAAGGCAGAATTTCTGTTTTGATACATATATACATGCATACAAATATTTCAGGCACAGGCAACAATGCTCTTCTAGCCTGCCAATATACCAAAACAGTAATTTCCATAATAAGTGTTTGTTTTTTAAAAAAATATCTAAACTTGTGTGTGTTTTAATATAATTGGGTAGTCTATTCCATGCATCAGCTACTATCCCAGAGGACCAGTAAGTATGTATCTCATTCCAGTATAATCTTCTACACAAGTTGTTTGATAATACTCTACTATTTGAGAACTCCAAACATTCCCAGAGGTAGTTGTCTATAAATGCCCTATATAACTTTATAAGGTCTCCTCTTAGGTTCATAGGAGATTATTAGACTATTGGCCCTAGGGCCTTTGTAAGCCTAGCCATGCTATATATATATATATATATATATATATATATATATATATATATATATATATATATATATATATATATATATATATATATACCCTTCTTCCCTTATTGACCAAGTCATATGGTCTATATTTGCATAGTGAGTCTATGATCAGCACCAACTGCCCTTATCCAAGAGGGACATAGATGACACCCCCAGGTAAATTTACG
Organism: Protopterus annectens; assembly: GCF_019279795.1. Lineage (NCBI taxonomy): Eukaryota > Metazoa > Chordata > Ceratodontiformes > Protopteridae > Protopterus > Protopterus annectens. Next base: position 678,854,203 of record NC_056733.1, read on the forward strand.
GTCTCCCATCCAGTTGTCTAAGTTATGTTTAAATAGGGTCATTGAGGAGCTCTGTTTTATATGAATTGGGAGTTTGTTCCAGAGGACGGCAGTCTCTGGAAGACATATCTGTCTCTCCAGCATGTCGTGTTAATGTTGCAGGCTAGGTTAAGATCCCTAGAGCAAGTGAATTTTGTCACATTTGACTTGGTGATGTGCAGCATTAAAATTAGAGTAGGGTTCGAGACTGCTCTGTAGGCCAAGTACAAGTCGCTTCTCGGCAGCCTATAAGATGACAGGGCCTTCAGTCTGTCAATGTAGGTCATGTGTTGAAGGCCCTGAATTTTCCTGGTGAGAAACCTCTTTGTTCTCTCCAGCTGCTGCAGGTGTTTGGTGAGGTACATACGGAAGGGAGTGTTATACTCAATTAGTGGTCTGATGAGGGATGAGTATAGGTGAGTTATAACATCCTTAGCTCTGGATGTGATGCCCTTACTTATGAGATGTGCAATGTAGAAAGCCTTCCTTACCACTGTGGACACATGATGACTGAAGTTAAGGTTGCTGTCAACCTGTGTTCCCAAATCTCTCACCACAAGGTTTGCTCTAAGGGGATACTATTAATATTGTAATATGCAGGGACTTCCTTTTTGCTGAAAGGGATGTGTTTGGTTTAAGTCCGTGGCTTTGGTACAAGCTATTTTTCTCTGGTAAGTCCTTTTTGTAGTATGTCAACATCATTGAAGGACTCAATGATTGCACCCAGTTTGCAGTCATCGGCAAACGTGGTAAGCCACAGGCCATCTATTTTCACCTGGACCTCTGAGAAATAGATTCCAAACAGTAGGAGGTCTAGCACAGATCCTTGTGGTACACTGCTGGTAACTGGTCTGCTGGTAGATGTGGAATATCCAGCTTTGACTGTATGCATTCTGTTGGTGAGTTGGTGAGCCAGTTGGCTATCCATCTTGTAACACATGGGTTAATTCCCAGCTGGGTGAGTCTCTCAATGATGCCTGAGTGGATAATGGTGTCAAAAGCCTTGGCTAGGTCAAGATAGGCTGTATGACCTGTATGTACTGTTTTGCCTTCATCTAGGGCTTTGGTGACATTTCAAAGAAGTCCACCAGGTTTAATAAGCATGATCTACATTTAACAAAGCCAAATTGTGTTGGGTCAAGACTTTGAAGGTCCCTATGTCTTTGTTGATAAGGTCCATGATGATTCTCTCCATGGCCTTGCAGATAAGGCTGGCTAGGCATATTGGTCTATAGTTCCCAGGGTTGGTTGGTTGGTTGATGAGCCCCCTTTGTGTAAGAGGATTACTGTTGCTGTTTCCACTTTGCTGGGACAAAGGCAATACTTACACAGTAGTTGAAGAGAGTGCCAAATGGTTCTGCTAAGTCCTGTTTTAGACCATTTAGTAGGCAGCCTGGGATGTTATCTGGTCCCATTGAGGCTGTGTTTTTAGCCATGGAGAGTGCAGTTATGACCTGCTCTTTGGAGATACTAGGTAGTGGACTGCTGCCAGGTATCCTTTGGAATATGTCTGGTGGGGATGGAGGGAGGGGGGGGTGAAGTTTGTGCTAAATCTGTCTGCTAGCAGGTTTGGTGATGTTCTCAGGGTCAGTATGAGTGGTACCATCCACTACTCGTTTGGCACAAAGCTGGGCCTTCCTTTTTAGATTTTCTGGCATAGCTAAAGAATGCCTTGTGATTATCCTTAGTTAGGGATGCTAGTTTAGCTTTGTAATTGGCTTTATAGGACTTTACAGGATATCTAATTTGCCTTTTCAAGCTGTGCAGGGTATCCTTCCGCTGCAGTTCCGTCTTGTTCTTGCACATTAGTTTCCTCTTGTTGATAACCTATTTATGCTTGATGTCCACCAGAGTGGCTTGTTTTTTTTTTTTTGTGAGGACCTTGTTTTAATCTGTTCAAGTACAGCTGAGTCTATACATTTGTATAGGTGTTTATACATTTGTGTGCACCTCTGTATTGAGGTCATTGTTGACAGTGGTAGCAGGGGGGTTGAAACTATTTATGCCATTGCTTGGGAAGCTATAATTTGTTTTGGAGAAATTTTTCATCCTTTTTGCTCTTAGGGGTAGTTCAGGTATAATCATTACTTCGAACAAGACTGATTTATGATCAGACCTTACCAGGGAGGGCAACACACAGGGGGTAGTGCAGAGACCCCCTGTGTTGATGAGTACTAAGTGTAGGACATTTGAGCTCCTTCTGTGCCGAAGACTATCTGTTCCAGTGCATTTGTATTAACAAATTCCAGGAACCTTAGGGTGAGCATCTTTGTGCTCATATAGGACTCCCAGTCGATGGAAGGATAGTTGAAATCACCCATGACCATGGTGTTTGACTGTATAGTGAGTGACTCAAGTGGTCCAGGTAGGCAGAGTGGTTCTTGTGGTTTATGGTGGAGGACCTATAACTAACATTGATATGGAAGTGGGTTTTGCCTACAGTTAGTTGAACTTGGAGTAGGAGTAGGGATTAGCACTGTTTGACCAGTCTTGAGATATATTTGTCTTTAATGAAGATGGATACAGCTCTGCTATTGTTTCTTTCATGTTAGTTTTGAGGTCTGACTGTGTGGAAGGCATTGTAGCCCTGCATGGCTGGGGTGCTGTCTGCAGCTTTGAGCCTTGTCTTTGTGACTGCACAGACATCGGCATCTTCCAAGGTAAAAATTGCTTCCAGTGAGTGCAGTTTCCGATTTAGACTCCTAGCATTAAGCAGCATAACCTTGAGTTTGTCTGTAGTGGATTTTTTTATATTGGGAATTTTATTGTTATGACATTGCCTAAAAAAGGCACTATGGGGGAGGCAAGTACCTTTGCGAGTAACCGAAAGCCAAGAGGCAACAAGTGAAGACCATCTCTGGCAAAGCAGCATGGTCTGTTGAGCATATCTTCCCAGACTGACAGATACTGGATACCCCTGGACTAACACCAGAAGCTAAGACAATTGTTGAAGTCATTAATTTTTTGTTTATATTGAAGCATCATCCTGGGTGAAGGTACAGTGCTCCTTAGGGCTAGGGAAATACCTGCCTGAGACACATAATCTGTGAGCTTAGTCATGTCTCTCTTCTTTTAGTCTAGTGAGGTATGTCTCAAGTCATTCACTCCAACATGGACTATGACAGAGTCATAACAGTGCTTGTTATTGTGAGACTTGAGTGCATGTGTGATCTGACAGATCCTGACACCTGACAGGCAGCTGAAAGTGACCTTCTCTTTGTCCAGTCTGGTGAGGGAGACATCTGTGTGTCTAACTATGGAGTTGCCTATGACCAAGACATTTTTAGTTTTGAAGTGTTTTGCCGTAGGGGCTTATCGGCTGAGACACTGTTGTGTGTATTATTATGTATAGTGAATTCTGTTGAGTGTGTGCAGTAGATTTGCACTTAGGAGATCTCTGATCTTTAGGTAGGCTTCTAGCAAGTACCTCCACGTATATGGGTTTATGTGTTGTGAGCTTGTTATGTGTAAGAGGTGAAGTGTGTGTGCTGACAATGTATTTGTTATCTGGTTTGTTGTTATGTGAGAAAACTGATTCCAAATTCATAGCATGGATATATCTCTCACATGTTGTATTTGTTTGTTTTAGTAGTAATTGGTTGCCAGTATACATGAGGCAATTGCTACTTTGCCTCAGCCTGCTCACGTCAGTCAGGCTGGCTGGAGAAATGGTGGGAAACTGCCCATCTATTGTCGCAGGTATATACTGTAGTAACTAGTGGCAAGTGGGCTAGATGGAACAGATTTTGCTGTAAGAATAACAAAAAGCAGCTAATCTATGGAGGGCTAGGGGTAGAAAACTGAGACAATGCTTCACAATGCACAACTGAGTTGTTCGCAGGGCAGCAGTGTGCACCTGTGTTGTGCACAGTGAAGCAGGGGAGATTAGGAAGGTTGCCTAGCAGATATGTAGGGAAAATTGTCTTTCTAGGAATTTGCTTCTGTACACTGCTATACACAGCTGTGCTAAACCCCATTGCATAATGCTCAGCTATGTGCAAATGCGAGACTTAAATATAAGTGAAGTTAAGTGAAGTTAAGTGAACTAAAACAATTTTAAAACTAATTAACCAATGTTAAAGCCCAAGATGAGCCTTATTCCAGCAATCCCAACTCAGATGGGTCCTAGACTGCACACGTCTACTACAAGGGTGCAGAGGGGGCCTTCTTAATGTAAGATGGCTGGTTTTAGTGATGAAGTGATACCAAACAGTGTAGATTTCAGCAAGTCTGAATCTAACCTATGCTATAAAATGCAGAAGTACTAGAAATTCAAAGTGCCGAAAATCACAGTCACAACAACAGGAAACAGTACTCAGTAGAATGAGCTAATGAGATAGGACTGGGAGGAGTGTCCAAAATCTTAACTATCTATGTGGGACACTGTACAAGTTCAGATGTTTTAATGTTTCACAATAACTTAAATTTCCACATCCATGGATGCCCTTAGTACATTTCTGCTGCACTCTTTCCAATTTACTCATGCTTATTTTTTATGTTGTTCCATACTCTAGTTTGGATTTAATGTAACTTAGAAATAATTTCATCATCTCCAATTTCCAATTTCCTAGACTTTATAAATCTTTTTAAACAGCCTATAGTTTTAAAATGATCATTAATGAAGTGTTAAGAATTGCTTAAATATGTGATGTACCTGCATCTGTAAAAACTGTCATTTATTATAAATTACACTGTGTTTTTGAGGATCTTTTCTCCCTGGGCCTCTGCTGAAAATGGACATATATCCAGCTGGACAAGCCCGGTCAACAAATGTAAAATAAATAAATAAATTAATCAATTGGTTGATATGATTAGAAAAACTCAGAGCTGGATCTACTCATATACCCCGGTCCTTAAATGAATCAATGGTTTCAATCACTGTATGCTGTAAATATTCACCCTTTAATCCATGTTTCCCAAATCTCATATGTTCATTACCTGATGTATTTATCAGCATATTATTCTCATTTGACCAAATGGCCAATTTTGTCAAGTTGTATTGCAGGCATATCCTGTCTGTAACAGAGATGTTATTAGTTTACCCATTTTCAAGTCATCTGCATACAGACTGCAAAAACATACCTCATATGAAAAAGGTAGATTTGAAAGATGCAACCTGTAGATCAGTGAATGTGTATGTACCTTTAAGAAGCTGTCCAATGGCTTGCACTAGAGTATAAATACTGAGCATGTGCAAGCCTGACTGCCATTTTCTAGTTACTCCAGGCCTTCTTATTTCTTTTAGAGATGAATGAGCGACATGGTATAAGAAGTGGCATGTCTAATGGGCATGAAGTCAGAACTGGCATGTCTAAAGGGGCACAAAGTTTGAGACGGTATGGCTAAAACGATTAGAGGCACTTGGCTACAACTGAAGGGATGTACAGGAGTGGATCATCCTAAAAAGGGGTGAATCTTTGCAAAACAGGTCAGAAATGAACTTAAATATTAAATATTGCTTAGCACTATTTCTTACTCATATAATATGAAAAGAGGCATACAGAGCGGTCTAAACGATATTCACATAAACAGATATGTATATTATTGATAAAAATATTCGAATTACTATGGAAAATGCTTGAAATAAAGTCCATATTGCATAAAATGAATAAAATAAAGGGGAACAACCGCATTTTCGCAAAGCATATCTATTTTCGTATTAAGCAAAGATTTCCAAGTTTTCAGAGGTGTATAAAGTGTTTGCATGTTGTGCAGAGTTACAGTAAAGCTATTTCTAAAAGTACAGCCATTACAAGGCATAATTCACAGAATACAGCCATTACAGAGCATATTCCGTAAAGTACAGTATTTTGAAGAGTTTATTGTGTATTTGGATGTTGTTACAAGCTAACAGAGCTGTTTGTTTGTACATAATTACATTTCAGTGTGTTTGTGTATACTTTGTGGGCATGGTAGATGGATTTCAAAAGCCGAGTACACTTGTGTTTGATAGTGATATTGCTGAGAACTGGAGAGTGTTTGAGCAAGAGTATGACATTTTCATACAAACTGCATTTTCTGATAAAGATGACCATACAAAGACATTTATTCTACTTAATTTAGCTGGGTCAGAAGCCACAGAAAGGGAGTGCTCTTTTATGTATGCACCTGCTATTTATGCTGGAGAAGGGGAAAACCATCATATTGTACTGGCTGAATCAAGGGAGGACCCAGAGTGCTTAAAACATAAATTTAGAGAAATATGTAACCCTCAGACAAATGTTAGTATGGAAAGCAACTTACTTTACACAAGGGATCAAAAGCCTGGTGAAACTTTTGCAGCATATATAACTGACCTGAGAAATAAACCTAAAACATGCAGATCTGGTGACTTAAGGGATGAGTTAATAAAGGACAGACTTGTACGTGACATAAAAGATGATGCTATGAGAAAGATTTTGCTTTGTGACAGTGATTTAACATTGAATAAGGCCATTGAGATTTGTCAGCTATACGAGCTTACAGAAAAGCACATAAATATGCTTACAAATTAGAATAACTCTAGAAGGCACAGTGGTAAAACTCACGTTGATAGTATGCAGTACTTGGTTAAAAGAAACAGGCCCAAACACATGGCAGCTGTAATCCATGCAGCACCTACAGGTAAACTCCAGAATTTTCTAGCAAAGTCCAGACTTTACACAGCCTCAGTAAAGCATAAGAGTGAGTCAGCAAACTCAAAGCATGGGTCCCAATCTAATTTTATTGTCAATTGTCATAACTGTGGTGGTAATCATGAATCTAAAAAGGAAATTTTTTTAGCTTTTGGTCAACAATGCCACAAATGTAATAAATGGAATCACTTCAAAAGATTCTATAAATCAAAAGGCCCACATTCTTTTATTAAAGGGGAACATTTTAAGAAATGAGTTCATCAATTAGACAGTGGAAAGCCTACTCTTTATGTTGATGGTGTGTCATTGCTTCATGAAACGGTTAATACAGTAGATTTAAGTGCAAAGAATGAAGGGTTTTGTACTGTTCGGATAAATGGCAAACCCACAGAGCTCAAAGTTGATACAGGTTCCAAGTGCAATGTTATGTCTGCAGAAACATTTGCCAGAGTATGTAAAGGTGAAACGCTTGATTTGGCAAGGTGTTCGAAACTTGTTGCCTATGGAGGTGAAGAAATTCAAACCAAAGTTTCAGTAGTGCTTTCATGTTACTCTCCTGGGAGAAGCTACATCTTATTATTTTATGTGGTCAAGAGGCACTTCCAGTCATTATTAGGGCTCAGAGACTCTTTGAAGATAGGACTGCTTTTATTTAATAAGGAAGTCCACCATGCTAGCTTAAAAGATCATGACTCTAATTTTGCCCAGCACATTCTTTCTACCTATGTTGATCTTTTCTAAGCCAAACTAGGCAAACTTCCAGTTGTATAGTCCATGAAGTTGCACCCAGAGGTCAGTTCAGTTATCAGGCCAGCACATAAAGCTTCAGTAGCCATACAGGACAGAGTCAAAGCTGAGTTAGATAAAATGGTGCGACAAGGTGTGATTTGTCCAGTGGAAACGCCAACTGAATGGGTATCTTTAATGGTAGTAGCTCACAAGAAAAGCTCAGATAACATCAGAATATGTATTGACCCATGAGATTTGAACAAAGCACTAAAAAGACCTCATCATCCAATGCGCAAAGTCGAAGAAGTCGCAGCCATAATACCAAATGCCAGTATTTTTTCTGTCTTAGATGCAAAGAGTTCATTTTGGCAAATTCAGCTTGACAAAAAATCCTCATTGCTCACTACTTTCATAGATTCATAGGTAAGTTCATAGGTAGGTACTAGGCTATCTGCCCAAAGGCATTTACAAGTAAGCCAGAATGTGTTGGCTTTTGCTTCCCCCTTAGATTAGTTCCCTGTGCCTCTGTCCAGCAGATCCACTGAAGTGATCCCCGAGATAAACTTTCTGTTTCTGATCCACTCATTAAGGTTTCTCTTGAAGAGTGTTAGTGAGGAGTTCTGCCTAATGTAGATTGGAATCTTGTTCCAAAGCATGGGAAGTCTCTGGGACAGAAATCCATCCCTCCAGAACATCCTATTTATTGTTGTGGTGAGGTTTAGATCCCTATAGTGTGTGGCTCGAGGGGGATATGGTTTTCTTTAGGTGGAGCATGTCCATCAATTCTGGGTTGGACATGGCCTTGTATGTCAGGCAGAGATCATCTCGGAGTACGCGGTATGCAACCGAGTACAGCTGGAGTTTCTTCAGTCGAGCTGCATAGGGCATCTGTTTGAGGCCAGTGATCCTCTTGGTGAGGTACTTCTGTGGTCTTTCCAGCTGTTGCAGGTGTCTTGTAAGGTACATCCCAAATGGGGCGTTGTATTCTATGACGGGTCTGATGAGTGATGAGTAGAGGGGCACAATGACCTCTTTTGATGCAAACCCTTTTGTGATTAGGTGGGCCACATAGAAGGATTTTCTAACCACTTTGGCTATGTGATTATCAAAGGAGGGATTACTATCTACTTGGGTACCCAGATCCCTTATTACGTCTTCCGTATTTAGGGGACTACCACCTATATGGAAGTTTGCGAGTACTTTGTTTTTTCCAAAGGGGATGACTATAAACTTTTTGGTATTTAGCTTGAGGCCATGATTTTGGCACCAGGTATTCGTCTCAGTGAGACCCTTTGGGAGGATGTCTGTGTCAGCCGGAGAGTTTCATTTATGGCCCCTAGTTTGCAGTTGTCTGCAAACTTGGTCAGCCTTAGTCCTCCTGTGCTTGCCTGTACCTCTGAGAAGTATATGCCAAACAGGAGGGGTCCTAGGACTGAGCCCTGGGGAATGCCACTTGTAACTGGTTTAGAGTTGGACCCAGCTCCCACAACTCTCACCATGTGGGTTCTGTCCATGAGCCAGTTGGCAACCCATCTTGTGACGTAGGGGTTTATGTTGAGGCTGGTGAGCTTGTCTATAATACCAGAATGGGGAATGGTGTTGAAGGCCTTTGCGAGGTCTAGGTAGGCTGTGTGTATCACCCTTCCCTCATCTATAGCCTTGGTAACTGTCTCAAAGAAGTCCACCAGGTTTAGGAGGCATGATCTGCCCTCAGTACTCTGGCAGTTACAGATTTTTGAGAATGCCATTTAGGATAAATTCTGCAAGTGAAGTCTTTCAATGTGCAATGGGACAACATTTTTCTGGGTGTCCTTGTGTTATCATAGTAGACGACATACTAGTAGAAAGTTGTGATGAAGCAAAACATGACAGAAACCTCAGAAAAGGTCTAGAAAGGGCATGTCAAGTGAATCTTAAGCTCAACCCACGCAAATGCAAATTCAGGCTACGAGAAGTTCCTTATGTTGGTCATTTATTTACAATAATAGGCCTACGACCAGACCCTTCAAAGCAATCAACCATTCTTGAAATGCCAGCGCCTGACAATGTTCAAGCCCTGCAACGTTTTCTTTGCATGGTCAACTACCTAGGCAAGTTCATTCCAGACATGAGCCAACAATCAACACCACTCAGAGAGCTGACACGTAAAGATGTATCCTGGTCTTGGTTAGAGCAAAACCAAAGAGCATTTGATATCCTGAAACAGACTTGCTAGTCCGCCAATGCTCAGATACTATGATGTTCACAAACCAGTTACACCTTCCCCTGTGATACTTCGATATTTGGCCTTGGTGCAGTCATTTTACAAGAGAATCAACCTGTTGCCTATGCATCGAGAACTCTTACTCAAACTGAACAGCAGTACGTCCAGACTGAGAAAGTGTTTGGCAATTGTGTTTGCATGTTTAAAGTTCCATGATTATGTTTATGGTAGACCTATCTAGACTGAAACAGACTACCAACCATTAGTCAATATTTTGAGAAATCCAATCCATTCAGATCCAGTCAGACTGCAACACATGATGCTGAGATTGCAAAAGTACAATTTCAATCTTGTCTACAAGAAAGGCAGACTTCTTTATCTTGATGATACATTATCCAGATCACCCAGAAATACTACTGAACAGAGTGAAAATTGAGGTTCTCATTCGATTGATGATTTTGAAGTCATGGAAGTGAGACATTTTTCTTCCACGTCTTGATGAGTTTAAAGATCACACAACCACAGATCCAGTTTTACAGAGGCTTAACCACTTTATCAATCAAGGATGGCCTTAAAAGTAATCTATAAGTAAAAACAGTATAAATTAAACTCCACAGGGTAAATGAACCGTTGCTTAAAAATAAGTAAATCAGACAGTCCAAAGTACACCGAAAAGCAACGAAACAACCCGGCGCAATCCTCTTGTCTCTTCAGACCATAAAAAGTATAGCAAATGTAATATATCGACGAAAGACTTGTTATATTTACAAGATACAAAATTTATTAGCAGATAAAAGGTAAGTGCTTTCACTAAATAGCTTCCTCAGACCTCTACAATCATCAATCTCATTAGTTCCTTAAATAAGTAAATTCAAATTACGTCTAACAAATCACAATGGTTCTCAGTTCATCATGTGCACAGTTAAACACCTATTGCTATATATAGCAATATAAACTAGCATATGCTATCAGATAAGAAACAATTACTATCAAATATACATGTCTTAAACACATAGACTTGATATAAATAAGTATATAGACACTTACAAATGGCTAAAATAATGACTAAAAATAACTAAAAATAAATATATTTATCTAACTAAAAAATAAATACCTATATGGATGTCTGTCATCAATTTAAATACATTTTATTTTTTAGTTAGATAAATATATTTATCTGCAAATAAATTTTGTATCTTGGAAATATAACAAGTCTTTGGTCGATATATTACTTTTGCTATACTCTTTATGGTCTGAAGAGACAAGAGGATTGTGCCGGGTTGTTTCATTGCTTTTTGGTGTGCTTTGGACTGTCTGTAAAAGTAATCTAGTTTACCTGAAGAACTGCAACCTTATTTTCCATACAGAGATGAGATTTTGTCTGACAAAGGTATGATAATAAAAGGTGAGACAGCTATTGGTCAAAAGTGCTTGCAACCACAGTTCATTACTATTTTGCATCGTGGTCACCCAGGAACCAACCAAATCTACCAAAAGAAGGGTGAAAGAGATTGTATTTTGACCTTCAATGTCACAAGACATTGAGAGAGCACTTTTGTCTTGTTCAGTGTGTAATAGTACAAAGCATCATCAACAGAAAGAACCACTTCAGCTTAACCAGATTCCAGAGCTACCTTGATCAACAGTAGCCACTGATATCTTCAAGTGGAATGGTCAACATTATTTGGTGTTAGTAGACTCTTACTCCAGTCGTTTTGAGATTGACATACGTCCCTGACCTAACATCCAGTACAATCATTACTAAGATGAAGAGTCATTTTGCTGTACATGGTAGTCTGCACAAAGTTATTTCTGACAATGGCACGCAGTTTGCAAGCCAACAGTTCAAAAGATTTGCTGAAGAATGGGAATTTACTCATGTCACAAGTAGTCCAGAGTACCCACAGTAAAATGGTTTGGCAGGACATGCAGTGCAAAGTGCAAAACAGTTACCTGAGAAGTCAAAATGAGATAATAGTGATATTTTCCTGAATCTCTTGAATCTCAGAAATATCCCTCGAGATAAACATCTTGGTTCACCTGCTCAGAGACTTCTGTTGAAACAAACCAGAATCACATTACCACTTAGTAGTCAATTGTTGGTTTCATGTGTCAGGAACAGCAGATCAGTGACACATAATCTATTGAGGAAACACTTATACCAGAAGTCCTACTATGCTAAGACAGCAGACTGCTCAATCCATTACAAAAGGGAGAAGTTGTAAGGATGCAAACATCCAAAGATTATGATTGGATTAGTGTCGTCAAAAATATTTGTCCAGAGCCAAGATCATACATTGTGAAAACAGAAGAAGGAATCTTTAGGTGGAATTGGGTGTATTTACTACCAGTGTCTGAGCCTATACTGCAGCTAATAGCCTGTGAGAGAGACTCTTTATCTCAAAGTGAGTTGTCCAGTGCTCTAATAACAGAGGAAGTTCCAGAGAACATTCCTGTTCCTATGACGAATTCAAAAGTTCCTGATATGAGTTGTGCACCGCAGACCGTCCCTGTTGACAAATTTAGTCCTAACTCTTATGTTATGAGGTATGGTTGAATCTCTAAACTCTATAGCAGATATGAAGCAACTTGGACATGAACATTGTATTTTGTTTCTGATGTACATAGCAATGCATGGCTATCTCTGTTATTGTTTTGCATAAAGGGCAATCTTTTTAAGAGGGAGGATGTTGTTCTTCTTATTTCGGCTTTTCCCGGTTAGGGGTCGCCACAGCGGAACTCCAGTCTGCTAATGATTGGCAGTAGATTTTTATGGTGCCAAGGTGCCAGCTCGACGCCCAACCTTCAACGAAGGCACACCCATTCACGCATGTCTTTCAAACACCACTTGACCACAGGGAGGACACACAGACTCCACACAGAAGGTGCTCCAGCTGAGAATCGAACGGGAGAACCTCTTGCTGTGAGGTGACAACATTACAGTAGATCAATAAGTCTGTATATACCTTTAAGAAGCTATCCAAGGTCTTGCACTAGAGTATAAATACTGAGCATGTGCGAGCCTGATTGCCATTTTATAGTTAGCTGTGGAGATGTGAACATGCATGTATGTAAGCTGTGTTTGTTAATTAGTTTGCTCGTATTTAAAGATTCTGCTCTCCATCCTGATGTGTTTCTTTGTATTAAAGCATCTAAACAAAACCCCAGTCCTTCTTATTATTTGTGTTAGAGATGAATAAGTGACACACCTATACAAGTAAGGGCCTAGGACAGAGCCCTGTGGAGCACCCTGACTGTAACCTAGAATTTTACCTGTCCAAGTGCTGCATTACACTCGCCATGTCCTATTTGTAAGCCATGCAACTATCTATCTTATGAAGATTACATTAATACCTAGTTGTTCTAATTTATTGATCAGTATTTTATGTATGATAAAAACTTGAAAAGCAAAAACCAGGAGCTTGTGTCACCACCACAGAAATGAACCCAAAGGTAATACACTACATAATATGAAGAAACCAGCAACGACCACAAGTTAAAACCAAAAACGTGTTTAATAATCCACAACTGAGCACTTTTGTCACAAAATGTGAATGGGACTTTTTCAGAGTTAAAATATACACAACATACACGGCATGTTTAAATAGTGTTGATCAAACTCCACTCCCCAGAAAGCTCATCAATCAATAGGTTAATTAGTTAATTAAAAAACTTGAACAAGCAAACCAAAATTCATGCATTTGAGTTATAAGTGAAACAAAAATGTAAAAAAATAACAAAACTGCAAAGAGTGAAAAAAATACAAAAATGCACATACAATAAATATAAATATTCCTAGCAAGTAATTGCTTTTAACTTTAGAAAACTACTAACAGAACTATAACCATTAAGTCCCTTCAGACCCATAGTATTAGTTTTCAGTTGCCACACAAGCTCTTTAACTTCAAGTCATCAACAAAAAAAAATATGCTCTTTGTTTTTCTGAATGTGTCTCCATAATGCATTCTGTTCGTTTTTTTTTTGTTTCTCTTAAATGTTCATATATTCGATCTTTAGTGGCCCTTTCAGTTTTACCTATATAAAATGACCTGCACATCAAGGATAAGGGCAAATAGACCACCATTTTTGTTTTACAGTTACATTTCCTGGAGCACTTAATAGTACTCACCCCTTTAGCCAAATGTATTCACCTTCTAAAATAGAAGGGATCTGGGAACAATCCCCACATTTGAATATTCCCCTGGTATGTATAGTGGATGTCCTAGACACACTGCTCCATTCTAAAAATTTCTTAATGTTCCAGTCCTTTCAAAAAATCACTTCCAGTTATTAAATAAAATGTACTTGAGTTTTAAAAACACATAAGACATGTCTGTGTGGTCTGCCGATTAAAATCCTTTGTGGGAGTTTTACTCGTGGTTTGTCTTTAGTGTTTTTTATTTTTGAAGTGGTTTTACTTTTTTATTAGTTTGTCTCAGTCATTTTTCATGTGGGGATTAAATAAAATGTGCCTTATAGTCTCCACATCATTATTGTAAGTGAGGCTACAACCTCCCTGGAATCGCTTATTATTTGGTGTATCCGTTGACAAAGCATTACATCACATTCCTAACAATAGCTTATAAATTCCTTTTGTCCTTTTATTGTAAACCTCTGTAAATGGCTATTCCAAAAATTTCATTGGGTACCCTCTGTTTAGTAACATTGTTCTTAATTTTTCACCTTCATCAAAGAACATCTCCAAAGAGGAGATCATTCTTACGAATCTAACTAATTGTCCCTTGACAAGGAACTTTTTCTGGTGTAGTGGGTGGCAAGTATCATAATGAAGCAATGAGTTTGAGTAAACGGACTTCCTGTATAAATTTGAAATAAAGCATCTGTTTGCATGGTTAGTAGTAATCTCCACATCCAAACTGCAATTTTTTTCATTAGACTTGTTTAAAGCAAATCTCAGAAAACTAGTTGAATTACTTATATATATTCAAAAATTCATATAACCTCTTTTCCAAGACTTTCCAAAACAGCACGATATCATCCAAAAAGCACCCATAAAGCATCCAGGCATCTTTAAACTCAGAATGAAAAATAAACTGTTTTTCCCAGTATGCTAAAACTATAGTGGCATAAATGGTGTTACATGCTGCCTCCAATGCAACCCCCATTTTTTGTTTGAAAATAGTTCCCTCAAACCAAATTAAATTATTGTCCAAAATCCTCTCCATCAAATTTCTAAGGACTTCAGTAGTATTATTATTCAATGTATCCTTCTGAAATAGGAACTTGTAAAACCAATCAACTCCAACTTGGTGAGGAATAACTGAAAACAAATCCCTCATATTTACTGTCACTAATAACAGTTGTTCATGTAAAGGGAATTGTGAGCCTAGTTGTCACCTCACAGTAAGACGCTGTCTAGTTTGATTCTCAGCTAGAGCGTCTTCTGGGTGGAGACATGCATGAATGGGCGTACCTTCGTTGAAGGTTGTGCATCAGGGCTGGTAACTCGGCACGTAAAAATCAACTACCAATCATTAGTGGACTGGAGTTCCGCTGTGGCGACCCCTAACCGGGAAAAGCCGAAAGACGCAACAAGTCAAACAGTCTCACAAGTCCTCAAATCTATATGATTCTGCTTGTGCCTTTTTGAGTTTTAAATCTACAAATTTAGACAAACCATAAGTCTTTTATCCTTTAGTGTCTACAATAGGCTGTAAAGGAGGATCAAGAATATTCTTATGTATTTGTGGTATCCCAAAAATACCAGAGATATGAGTGCAATCTGTACTCAACAAGCAATACTCAGTTTTAGATATCTGCCCTTGCATTAACAAATCATATGGGGCAATATCAATTTTAGAGTAAGCAATATTTAATTGATTCCTTGAGATTTCCTCATAAGTTTCCGACAGTAGTATACTTTCCATTCTAAGACTGTATTCAATCGTATCCATCACCACCAGCCCACCACCTTTATCTGGTTTCATCACCCTTAAATTCTTATTACTACTTATCTCTTTAAGTAGTTTCCATTCCTCTTGTGTAATGTTATTCTTGTAATTTACTTTAGAATTATTAAATAGTGAACAAGTATCACTCTCACACATTTTTTCAAAGAACAAGATGGTGGGATGGAAAGAGGGAATTATAAATATTGAGTCTCTTAATTATCTCTACAGACTTTTCAAGAAAATTCTTGTCATTCAATGTTGTCACTGGACGACACAGTGTTGCAGCAGTTAGTCAAGTCAAAGTAAACTTTATTGTCGAGCAGATATACACAGCAGTGCAAAATTACATTGCTTTGGTCCTAGTGCAAGACATAATAATGAACACATAGTTTGAGTGACAGTAAAACTAATGCACATACAGTAATACTTAAAATATTAACAACACAATAAATTACCACAATTTAACCGGAAGACATAGACAATATTGTACTATTGTGTATTGCAAAGAATATGACTTCACATTGTGATTGTTTAGATATTGCACTTCATCAGCTGTAGTTCTTCAGTTGGATTTTCAGCTGGGGTGCCTTCTGTGTGGAGTCTGCATGTCCTGCCTGTGTTTGCTTGGGTTTCCTCCAGGTACTCTAGTTTCATCCTACATTCCAAAGACATGTGTCTGGAGCTTTTTTCCCTGGGTCTCTGCTGAAATTAGGCTGTGTCCTAGTCGGACTTTCCTGGTCAACAAATGTTAAATAAAAAATAAATAAATTCAATAATAACCTAAAGTTCAATGTCCTAGTGAAAAGCTTCACATCTACTAAAATTTCAGTCAATCTACATCTCCTAGAGGGTACAAACGTCATACCTTTTTCAAAAGAGGTTGCATACTTTTCACTGAAACTAACCAAACTTAAATTACAACTAGTAAAATCCTCCTTCCTGTCTGTTACATTGATGGATAGTACTTTTGATTGTGTTTGTTCTTCTCTCCCATCTTCCTCTGCAATTAGGGTAATGGGGGTTGTTGTTCAACATTGTAAAGCACTGGGGAGATGTGTTACTGTTGGGAATCCCTCCATTTGTTCAGTAACCTCTCGGACCTTTGAGGAGGTGTCACTTCTAAAGGGGGCTAAGATGTATTAGTATTTAAAACCTGCAAACATTCAGAATCCAATTCTTTGCAATAAATACCTGTTTGGGAACTTAACTGAGGTTTTAAAAACAAACTTCCAGAACTAGTAAAACAAAAAAGGTGAACCAGGAGCAGCTGCAGACCACCGATTTATTTATTTAACCAAAATTGTACTAGGCGCTTTCACCCACACACATCAGGGCATCTTCAGAGTACTGACAATCCTTGTGTTGAACCTCTTTTTAAATCCTTATGTAAATTGGATAATTGAACAATTAAACAATTAAACAAATTATTACCTACGCAGCTAAAAATTCTTCATTTAAAAGGTACAATCAGCAATATTTACATCAAAAATGAACATAAACAGCCAGGACTTGTGCAAACTTGTTAATTTGTAAATGTAATAAAACCTTCTTGTCAAAAACTATGTTTATGTAATACCAATAAATAAAAGTTAAAAATACATATATAAATACGTAGGTAATAATATAAATCTAAATAATTATTAAAAATAAATAATTGTTATACGATCCAGCATAAAATCATTCACTGAAAAATTTCCTACTAACATTAAAATTCATATTGTTATACAAAATATTTAAAACATTAAATTATCAGATGTTAACCTAATACATACAAGATCAAATAAATTGAGACTTGTACTTTAGTATACTTGATATAGAAATATGTTTGTTAATACCAGGGCTAGAACTTGCATTTAGCCGTAATTGCCGTAAACATTCTTTAGCCTCAAGTAAGGTGTTGTCATCACCACCTTTGTTATTATTGTAGTATACAATTCTGTCAATAACAAAGAATAAAAATCTCTTAAAATTCTGGCATCTTAGACTATGCATATAAAGGGAACTGGTATTTTTCTGTTTTTTAATGTCTCTAACATGTTCCACTATCCTTTCTCGAAGTTTCTTTATCGTTTTGCCAACATAGAAGGCTGGGCATGATGAACATATAGCTAGGTACACCACCATTTTTGTGTTGCAATTACAATGACCTGGGCATCTAATTGTTTTGCCAAAATTTTGTACCGCAACATATGGTCCATCATTAATAAATTTACAAGTATGGCATGCCCCACATTTGCTCATCGAAGATGTGTTGAACATATTCTTATTATTAACTGCCTCAAAATGTTCTTTAAGATTCATCCCCCTACTATAAGTGACCTTAGGCTCAGTCCCTAAATTATCAATAAGGTCACCATTATTCTGGAGAATACTTATCCAGGTCTCATGTACTATATTAACTATCCTGGGTGATATATCATTAAATGGTATAATAAAGGTGTCATTTCTAGTAGTGTTATTAGTCCTAGATGTACTCTTGTCAAAACCGTACTTTAATATAGGTTTGTATATTGGATGTCTTTTAATATAAATCTCTTCACTAACTTTAACAATTAATTCTAATGGATAACCTCTATCCAGAAAGTATCAATATAATTGTATACACTGAACCCTCCTTATGTAATAACAGAACAGTGCCAGTCAGTGTTATCAGTGTCCTTCTCCTGTGTAAATACCATAGAATATGGCAGTCTATCACCACTATCCATATAATTGTGGCATGAAGTGACACTGTCATAAATATCACTCATAAAATGACTAGTTTGATAAACTGGTGCCTCACTCATACATGTTATATTGTTACTGCTGTGACTACTATTTAGCAGTACCAAGAATTGGTTCTGTGTGTTGTCTTGTAATATGGTCGATTCTGCTGATATTGTTGACCCCCGTAACTGGGGTTTTGGATATGCCTTCTGGTTTTGATAGTCCCCATGTCCCTAAGTATGTTTTTCTCCTTCCTAATTTTAACATCATTTAAAATTATACCCACTCTACCAAAAATACTTTTTAGTCAACAATATAATGCTCATATAACAAATCAGTATAAATGTTAGAATCAAGTTGGGTAATTTCTACTTCTAACATGTCCATTATGGCTTTGTTGTGCTTAATAAGAAGTTACATCAATTCACAACCTTGTCAGTTGAAAAAACATAACAGTTCACGGTGTAACTTGGAACCTTCCTTAAGACTTGTGGGAAACTTCCAAGACCCTAAGGCTTTTGGCACTATCCTCTGTTTAATATTTTTATAAAACTAATCGTTTTCCATTTGTAGTTTCTGATATTTTAACTTATGTTCAAATAAATTTTGTTTCTTTAAAGACGTCTGCCCATTTATCATTATTAAAAGTTTTGCCAAACACAATTTCTTTTAAACCAGTCAGTCTAATCATACAGTCTGTTACCTGCATTTGTAATGTTGTTGTTGGTAATATTGTTAATGGTATTAGAATTGTTGCGCTCAAGTCCAGAATTACAAGAGTTCCTGGTAAAAAAAGGCAAGCTCAACTGCCTCTCTCCACAAGGTAAAGAAGTTCCACTACAGGCAAACAGTTCTGCCATCCATGGCAGTTCATTGCTGGAGAAGGCATTTCATTTCACATCCATACAATCTACTTTCTGGGAGAGAAGTGCAACAAGTTGAGTTAAACTAGCCTAGGATGCTTCGAGGTTCTTTTCTACACTGAATGGGTTGTTGCACTGGGAGAATTCGTCACTCAAAACAGTAAGTGACATCATGTTCCAGGAAACAAAAAAAACACACAGCCACAAACAAGGAACCAATAAAAACTTGAACAAAAACCAGGAGCTTGTGTCACCACCCCAGAAATTAACTCAAAGATATATAATATGAAGAAACTACAAAGGACCACAGGTTAAAACCAAACCTTGTTTAATAATCCACAACTGAGCACTTTTGTCTCAAAATGTGAACGTGACTTCTTCAGAGTTAAAAGATACACAACATACACAGCAAGTTTAAATAGTGTTGATAAAACTCCCCCCCCCCTAGAAAACTCATCAATTGATAGGTTAATTAGTTAATTAAAAAACTTGAACAAGTAAAACAAAATTCATGCAATGAAGCTATAAGTGAAATAAAATGTAAAAAAATAACATAACTGAAAAGAGTGAAGAAAATACAAAAATGTACACACTGATAGGAACAAAGGAACAATACTAGGCAAGCACTCAGAAGAATCAGAAGATGCCTAGCCATATACACCTATAAGAAGACACTTAAAAGATCTTGGCAGCCGTTACAAGCACTTAATAGTGCTTATCTTCAACATTAAGTGAGGCTGTACATAATAATCATTGTGTAAATTTGTGTCTACTCATTCAATTGTCAAGACTAGGTTTAAAGTCTAGACAAAGTAGTAATTTGCTTGACCTGTAGTAGTAACACAACAGGCTAGGAATACAACTGAGTAAGAAACCTGTCCCTCCAGCAAGTCTTGTTTATTTTTTGGTGTAAATTTAGGTTCCTAGTATGGGGGTTTGTAGAACCATTGGTTATGTAAAGAAATAAGAGGTCAAACAGGGCTAGGGTTTTCATAGCTTGAAACACAGGATACAGATTACCTCAGAGCAGCTGGTCTGCTATAAGGAAAGTTTTGCTAATCTGTTGGAATAGTTGAGTTTAAGACCTTTCATTTTATTGGATAAAATCATTGGGGCTTTCCAGTTAAGTAATATGCATGGATTTGTGCATACTAAAAGGGGCACTGTCTTTAGTGATTGGGCTGGTAAGGGAAGAGTACTGTGGTAATATGACTTGTTTAGATCTTGAAGATGTTCCCTTGGTAATTAACTTGGCCAGATATATGGCCAGATATAAGGATTTTTCTGACTATGGTGGAAGCATGATGACTGAATGAGAGTGAGAGAAATTTGTCCATGTAAGTACCTTAATCTCTTAGGCCCATATCTGTCCAAAGAGGAGTACCACTTAAAACATATGAGGTTGAAGCAGATTTTTGCTGAACACTAACATTTATAAACTTGGCTTAAGACTGCTTTCAGTACACAAGGCATGTACATATTCCAGGAGCAGTTTAGTATCCTTAGATGAGCAGATAGCAGTGTCAGCAAGTAGCCATCAGCAAACTTGGTCAACCACAGTTGTGGGACATTGGTTTAGATGTTCTTCAAAATAAATGTTAAATAGCAGATTGCACTGATCCATTGTGGTAGCTCACTAATTGCATTCTTATGTTCAAAAAGGGTACCAGCAACTTTTGGAACGTGAGATCTGTTAGATAGCCATTTTGCAATCCAGTAGACAACATATGGATTTAAATGAAGTTTGTCTAATTTGTCAGTTGTCGGATAGTGCCAAAGGTCTTGGCCAGGTCAAGGTAAGTAGTAGGCAAAGAATGGCCACTGTCCATAGCCTCTGTAACCTTTTCAAAGAAGTAATGTTCAAGAAATAGGACCTGTGCATCACAAAATCAGAAAAAAAACAACAAATGATGGCAATGTATTCTGTAAAAACACACAAAATTGTAATAGTCTCAGAGTGCTTGGTGAAGATAGGAAAGTCCGAAGTATAGGTTAAAAAAACAACTTTATTGAACAGCCTCATGCTAAGCGCTTTCTTCCTAAAGTAAAATCTCTGATGAAGTCCATTAATTTAGGATGAAAACGCTTAGCATGAGGTTGTTCAATAAAGTTGGATCTGATGTTGCCATTTTCATTCATTTCTCAGCAAATGGGTTTTGAATCCGACCCCCGGATTTGACTCTGCCACTTTCTCAAGATTCTAGGATCCAACTCTTGAGCTCCTTCCTTTACCCATAATTGCTCTGACCACTCCATTACCCCATATCTCATTTGCTTCTCTAATGATGGCCGGGGTTGAGTTCTCTCAAGCTCAATAGTTTTGTTTTTTGGGTTAGTCAGTACAAACTTTAGAGTTTAATTTCTTTTTTCTTGTCTTATCACTTTTTATAGCATTCTCTCTTTACCCGCTAAACTAGTTTATTTTTTTTAATAACTTTCTTTACCATCCTTTGTTATTCTTCCTTACCATTGCTGGTAAATTTTTTTTTCCTTTACTTTCTCTGCAAGGTAGTGCTATTACCATTGTTGGTATAACTTTCCTTTACTCTCTCTAGTGTTCATAAACAAACAAAAAAAAATATTTCTTTCCATTTTCTCTCTTGACTGGCTTTTGCCATTAGGCATAGTTCATAGCAGTGGCCAAATAGCCTACTGGATTTAAAAAGTGCAGTTCCTTTGAACACAAGATATCCAACTCTGATGCCCACAGGTAGTGTGTTTATTGTTTAGGCCCTTCTCACTTAGATACTTCTTGTACTGTTTGTGCAGCTTCAGCACCAGAGCCATCATTGATTGATGCAACAAATTATTGCTTAAGGGCCTTATCCTTGCCTCTGCGCCTTCTTCTGCTGTGTCTATTTCAGAGGCTCAAACCCTTTCTCAGAAATCAAAATCCATGGAGCCCAGGGAGCATAGAAAGCACTCTCCTGTCAGGTCTCCAAAATCTGCCCTGACATTGGAGCTTCCAACTAAGATTTCCAAACACTTGGATCTGAAATCCTTGGATCTGATGCCTTCTACTTCAAAGTCTCCTCAACTCTGAAGCCCTCATTTTTCTCCAGAGTCATTGTCCCCAAGACTGAGGTCTACTTTCCTACAAGAGAATCCAAGAAGATCTTCTCGTCCTCCTTCCACTTCCTCCTCAATCAGGTCCTCCAAAAGTATTTCCGAGGTAGATAGGATGATGAGAAAACTTTTCAGAACACACATCCAGATGGGGGTCTTACTGGCTCCATCTTCCACCAGATTTGTGAGCCTTAAACCTCCCTCATATAACATCATTACTCCTTCTCCAATCTGATCTTCTGTGTTGGAGTCCTTGGATCTGAGATCTCTAAGAATCGAACCATCAGATCTGAAGGTGCTTCTGTGTTTGACTCCAACTACTTCCGTGATTTGTTTGGCTCCAACTTTCCTTGAGCAGGATATGTCTCAAAGCCGAACTGTGTTTTCAGAGCCTTTGCTTCGCCTCAGGGCCTCGACACTAGATAGCTTTGCTCTGACTCCTCTCTCAGATTGGAGAGTTGCAGAGGGCCCTGGTTTGTCCGATCCCAGAGTTTTGGTTCCAGTTAGATTGACCTTGGCTTCTCATGGGCTCTCTGCCTTTGAGCTGGTGGAGACAGTTTTCTTTCACCCAACAGCTGTTTCAACTTTTACCTCTTCAGATCCAATCTCTGCTTCCTCTTCAGACCTGTGTCCGAGTCTCTTCATCCTACTCCACAGGGACAGCCAGCCTGTAAGGGCTTCCAGACAGGTCCAGCTGGGGTACTCCTCACCTCTTCTGATACCTCTCCAGAACACCCCACTGAAAAAATCCCCCAAAGAGGTTGTGCAAAAGGAGGCACTTAGATTCCCCTCATGAATCTTTGACAGAAGACACTGATTTTGATGAAGGGGAAGGGTCCTATAGATCTCCACCAGAAGAGGTCTCCTTCTGAGACATTCTGGAGCACCATGGATTACTAAAGAGGCCAGGCAGAAAATCAATAGCAGAAACAAATTATGGGCCCTATGGCACTTCACTAAAGACCCCCATGATCATGTTAAATACAGGCAAGCTAGGAATGAAACTAAAAAAATCCACTCTAGCAGACAAAAAAACAATACTACCATAATTTACAGACAGTTAACCAGAACAATCATCAGAAGTTCTGAGCAGGCCTCAACAATCTACTTCACCCTGGAAAAACATCCACCCCCATCCCCACTGCTACCATTGACAAATCTCCTCAGGATGTCTCAGACTGCTTTAACTGTTTCTTTACTGAAACAATTCAAACCCTAGCTAGCCAACTACCTCCTAGCACCCCCGGCCCTGATAATCCCACCCCCTCTAAACCAACCCTCATTTAGCCTCCAACCAGTGCCCACATCACTCATACGCTCTCTCCTCAAAAAATGAAAACCCACCACACTCGCCATTGATCATCTCCCCACAGAGTACCTCCAAAAATCAGCTGATACCATTGCCTATCCTATATCAATTCTAATTAATCGGACCATAACAGAGGCAAAAATTCCCACCTTATGGAAAACAGCTTATGTTATCCCATTACATAAAGGAGGATCCTCCACGGACTTCTCCAATTATAGACCAATTGCTATACTTTCCCCATTGGCAAAAATAATGGAAAAATGTGTACACATACAACTCATGCACCACCTAATCCAAAATCACCTCGTGGCCGATACCCAACATGGGTTCCGACCACATCACAGCACAACCTTGGCCCTCCTGGCTTTCACCAATACCATAAACAACAACCGTAACAACAACTACATCTCTACTGCCCTCTTCGTGGATCTCTCCAAGGGATTCGATATGGTAGATCACCAACTTTTGTTACACACCCTGAAAACCTTCCACCTAGATTCCAAAGCTCTTCTGTGGTTTAAATTCTACCTTAATGGGAGGCAGCAGGCTGTTCGCTGGAATGACAAGCTCTATAACCTTCTACCAAACACACTTGGAGTGCCACAAGGCTCAAAATTAGGGCCCCTACTGTTTTCCATCTTTATTAACGACCAATACACCATCATCCCAAATGTCAGCTGTATCCAATACGGTGATGACTGCACCCTGATCTGTTCTGCTATTTCTCCGTCGCACCTTCAACATTAATGCGAAGGATGGCACTGTTATCTCCCCTGATCCCTCTACAAAACTTCTAGGAATCATTACTGATAATAACCTAAAATTTGACTTGCATGTCAATCAATTAATCAAGAACATCTCCCCGGGCCTCCACTGAAAATGGACATGTATCCAGTCGGATCACTGTATAGAATAAAAGCCTTCCTAACCCCTCCAGCCAGGATTGCCATAGCCCACACCCATCTAATCTCAACCCTTCTATATGCCTCCCCCCTTTTCTTTAATCTAAACAAGTCGGTCCTAAATAGATTGTCATCCTTTTACAATCACATTGCTAGGTTTGCCACTGGCCTGCCATTTAGAACACACCACTGCATTAACCTCAAACAGCATGGGTGACTAGAACTTCCCAGTCTAATTGAATACAACATTCTGATTATAACTAAAAAAGTTCTGTATAATCCAGATAATACACCATCCCCAAGGAATATTATCACCCCCTTATAACAATCAGAGACTGCTTAGATCCTCAAACAAATGACTAATTCAGACAATCAAAACTAACAATACAGCTGGAGATGCCCTCTTTGCAAACTCTGCAGGTAGAGTTTGGAATCTTCTTCCAGCCGACATTACTTCGCTCTCCTCCCTTTGCCAATTTAAAACCAAACTCAGACAACATCTGGCGTTAAACTGGCTTTGTCACTGTAAGAAGCTTGGATAACCCTCCTCATAAATGTATATAATATATTACTTTCTGCCTACTGTCAATGTATTCCCCTGACTTAAACCAGGGATAACTATACCTGTATACTTGTTCAATCTAATGTTTTATCATGTATCCTCTGTAAACAACTTACCTGTAATTAAATCTTCATTGTTATAATTTTGACTCTGATTACCTTGGACCTTTTCTCCCCGGGCCTCCACTGAAAATGGACATGTATCCAGTCGGACTATCCCGGTCAACAAATGTAAAATAAATAAATGAATAAATCCTACACCAAAAAGGTGGTTGGTCTTCCAAAACCCCTTCCTAGGAGGAGTTGGTATTCCTAGAAGACTTCAAGTCTGGCCAATCTACGTCTTGGGTTACCTCCCCCTGGCAGATGAGCTTAAAGATATCATCTCCCACAGGGCATGGAAGGAACTGGACACTGTAGAACCAATTCCAAGATGTCCAGATAAGAAACTTGGAGCACTTAAAGACATACAGTAATGGAGTAAGGGAATCCCTATAGATGCCACTGTTGTTGTAGCAGCCACCAGAAAGGAGCTGGCTGAACAGAGCTCCTCTGTCCATCCCCCTAATAGAGAATCTAGGGAATTGGACATGTACTGGAAGCAAATTTATGCCTCAGCAACTTTTGCCTTATGGTAACTAAACTTTCTGGCACACTACACTAGATTACAGAGGAATTTAACTAAGGAACTCTGTAACTTTACCCCTGGGTCCATCTAGGCAGGAAGAGAAGACTTATTTCTCTTGACTGGTCACCCTACAATCTATATCTAATGCATCCATGAGGTTAATCCCTCATGCAGCTGAAGGTTCCTCATGGGTCACACGTTCAGGCATAGCCATCAGGAGTCATGCCTGGATGCAATTGTGCAATTTTGTGGAGCCCTTTAAAACATCATTCGTCAGTGCTTCCTTTGATGGTTATTCTGTCTTTGGGCCCACCATTAAACAGACACTTTCCCGAAGTGAGCAAGATGGAAAGACTGTGGCTGTCATGGGAATCTGTTTTTCTATCCTGCAGAGATCTTTTTCTAGGAATCAATGTGGTGGTAAGATGTGGTTCCAGAAATCTCAAGGACGTTTTCAAGACTCATGCTGATATTTTTACCCAGAGGCAGAAGGGGAAATAATAATGGAAGACGCTGACCACATGGCAGAGGATGTCCGCAAAACCAGGGGTTCCGAGATACGTTCTCAGATTGACCCTTTCAGCACTCCTGAAGTGTTGCCTGGCTGTTCTTCAACTGGAGGCAGTTGGGGGGGGTCGTGCTTATCCTTGCACCCAAAAGCCTGGACAACTATCACAAAAGATCCATGGGTGCAAAGGATTATATCTAGAAAATATTTAATTCCCTTTTTGCAACTTCCATCAGTGAAAAGAAAACGTCTCCCCAATGCTCCACCCAATCAGCAGGAGTTAGCAGCTCTAGAGATTCAAAAGCTGCTAGACAAAGGGGTCATCCAAGAGATCCCACCAGACCAAAGAGAATCTGGATTTTACTCAAGGATGTTTTTAGTGCCAAAGAAAACAGGAGACCTGAGACCTATTTTTGATCACAGTTATCTGAATCAGTTTGTAAAGAATTCCAGAGTCCGGATGGTCACAGTTCATTCTATTCTGCTGCTTTTATAGAAGGATGACTGGATGTGCTGTTTAGATCTTCAGGATGCACACTATCACATCAAAATGAACAGGTGCTCTCGAAGCTACCTACGCTTCTGGCTTGGAGCCAGTTACTACTAGTTCAGAGCTCTTCCCTTCAGTATCACCACAGCCCCCATGGTGTTTACCAAATGCATGGTGGTAGCAGCTCATCTTAGACTGCATGGAATCAGAGTGTTTCCTTATTTGGATGACTGGCTCGTCAATGCAGCAACCAGACATCTCCTAGTAAAAGCCAGATATTACTTACTCCAGTTATCTCAATTCCTGGGGATCATGATCAATCTTTCAAAGTCACATCTTCAACCAGTGCAAGCCTTGGAGTTTATAAAGGCTTGTCTAGATGCAGTCAATCATCTCACTCTTTTGCCACAAAACAAAATTCTTACCTTGAGATCGCCTGTAAAACAGATTCTTTCTCAATCCTGTCCCCCAGCAAAAATGGTTCTTCAAGTTCTAGACTCAATGGCTGCAGCAATTACCTTGATGCCTACTGGTCATCTTCACATGCAAATTCTGAAATTCTAGCAGTACAATGGTCCAATCTTCAACAGCTTTTACAACATTCTATAAAACTATCTTGAGTCTGCAAAGACTCCCTATAGTAGTGGATTCAGTCTAATTTGTCAGGCACGTCCCTATGTCTTTCCTCCCTCAAATGCCACATTGACCACTGATGCCACCCGATTGGGGTGGGGGGACATTTCTTTGGACAGACTGTTTGAGACACGTGGTCCCCCAAAAAGACAAAATTGCATATATATGTCTAAGAGTTGAGAGAGGTCCTTTCAGCATTGCAGGCCTTTCAGAATTCAGTTCCTGTAGGGGCAATTGCTATCCAAATGGACACTATGTTAGTAGTTTGGTATATCAACAAACAAGGGGAACCAGATCTTACATCTTTGCTGAGAAGCATTGAAAGTCTGGCAGTGGGCGATCCCATCTAGCCACTTTTTTGTAGCGATGCACATACTGGGGAAATTCAACATTCTAGCAAACAAGCTCAGCAGAACTATCCTTATGCCTCATGGGTGGTCTCTCAATCAATCAGTGGCAAACATGATCTTCTACAAATGGGGTCAACCTTGCTGCAATCTATTTGCCTCTCCCCTAAACAAAAAATGCAGCAGGTTCTTTGGCCTAATTTCCCCTCAGGGACAGTCACTGAGAGATGTTATAGTCCACGTTTGGCCCTCCAGTCTTCTATATGCTTATCCTCCCCTACCCGTAATCCCCAAATTACATCAGAAAGCACTCTGGTTGAAGAGCAAATTAATCCTCATTACCCCCTTCTGGCCTCGGCAGGTGTGATTCCCCTTCCTCTGGTCTCATCTACAATGTCCTCTTTGGACATTGGACTCCAGTCCAGACCTCCTTTCACATCCATCAGGAATGACTCATCTAGACATTGCAGGCCTCAGGTTGACCGCATGGTTTCTCCCATTCCAATGATGGCTAGACATTTGAGGCTTTTCTCTCCTTTTCGTCAATTTTTTCTGTTCATCACAGAAGCTCTCTACAAGGAAGATTTATAAAAGTAAATTGAAAAGATTTTCTTTTGGGCTCAGCAGAGTGAGCTGGATCCTTTTATTTCTCCAATCCCTGGAGTTTTAGATTTTCTTGCCTCTGTTGTGAGTTTCTCAACCATCAAAGTTCAGCTGGCAGCTATCTCTATCTACCACATTGGAGATAATGCTTCCCCTTTAGCTTCATCCAAGTTATGTTAAGCATTTCTTAAGGGTACCTTTGTACTTAAACCTCTGATAAGGGATCCCACTCCACCTTGGGATCTTACTGTTGTATTACAGAGTTTAGTACAATCACCCTTTCAGCCCTTGGCTAAAGCAGATCTCAGATTTCTTTCTTAGAAAACAGACTTCCTTGTGCCCATAACTTCTGCAAGGTGAGTCTCTGAACTCCAGACACTCTCTTCAAAACCACCTTATTTGATTTTCCACCAGGATAGGGTTACCTTGCTTACTAATCCTTTTTACCCAAAGTTGCCCGTGAAACAAACATCAGTCAATTGATCAACTTGCCAGTTTTATTTTCTGCATTTGACAATAAAGGAGAATACATGCTTCACATTTTAGATGTACATAGGAAACTTCATTTTTATCTTCATAGGTCTAAAGAATTTAGAAAAACTGACCAATTGTTTGTTTCCTTTTTCAATAACGAACTAGGAAGACCAGTCTCAAAAACTACAATAGCGAAATGATAACAGATTGTATTTCTTATGTTTATTCTTTGAGAGGTTTAACCTTGCCAAGATAACAAAAAACACACTGAACTAGGTCATTGGCTACGTCAGCTGAGTTTTGGGCAAGAGCTTCTATTGATGATATTTGTGCAGCTGTCACTTGGTCTAATGCTCATACCTTTATTACTCATTATAAGCTGGATATCATCTCCAGAAACAGGGGTGCATTTGCTTCTGCGGCTCTCCAGAACATCCTTCCATGACAGCACCCAAGGTTACCATAGCTGAGGACTCAGTCCCATTTGTTGAGGAATGGATGAAAATGACAACATTGCTAGAAAATGGAAATCAAAATCTAAACCAACTATATTAGAAGTAGTGAATATAGTAACCGAGATAAAACAACTGAAACTGAGATCTTTGGAAAACGGCAGGAGCAAACTACATAGGAAAAATAGGAATTGTGGGAACAGTACATACAGGGGAGGAATGAGGTTTAAAAGAAGGCAGAATGTAAATGAGCTGTATAATGTTTGCCTGAAAATGACTGCGTACATTGTAATTGATGTTTAATGTTTGCAACTGGGAGTGTGTCAGTATAGTTTGTGATGTAAAATGCTTGCAACTAGGATTGTGTCAGTGTGGTTTGTTTTCATTTATATAAATGTATGATTGCTTACGTTATAAGTGATGGTTTAATAAAGATGTTTCTTGTTTAAAAAACGGGGGGGGGGAGGAATTGAATAATTTGTGTAATGTTGCTTAGGTTAAATGATATGCAGCAATATATGTGAAGCATAATGTTTGTTAATTTTAACTTGTTAATACAGTTTGATTACTTTTACATAAATGTAAATGTGCCTGTGTCACAAGTGATAATTCAATAAAGGTGATTTATAAAAATAGAAAATGACAAGATCCGATATTAAAGTTATGTACTCACCATAACTATGCATCTGTGTTGTCCATATTCATTCTTCCTGAACTCCCCCCCCCACCTTCCCCCTATCCATGTAAGGAACCACAGTTCCTGTTTGAGTCCCAGTTCTGTTACTATTCCACTGTTTTGCAGTATTATGATTCTATTTTATATTTGGAAGGTTGTATAGTTGCAGTAAACTCGATCTGAGGCAATGCAGTGGTCAGGGGCATTATGGATAAAGGAAGGAGCTTGAGAGTAGAGTCCTAGATTCTAGAGAAAGCAGCCAAGTCAGATCCGAGGGTCAAATCCGAGACCCATTCATTGAGGAAGAATGAAAATGGGCAACACAGATGCATAGTTATGGTGAGTACATAACTTTAATTTTTTGAACCAGTACTTCTGCTTTTCTGGTCTTTTTTTCACCAGGTACTCTGGGAATATTACAGCTTCAGAAAATCAGACTGAATGGGGTCTAGATAAGTTAAATTGTCCTTTTCTGCATAAATGAGTCTTGATATGATACATTCCTTGGCTTTACATATAAGAATGGTGAGGCTGATGGTCCTATAATTACCTGAGTCTGTAGGTGAGTCACAGTAGCTGCTGTGTAGCATCTGGTATGAACCTTGTGGTTTGGCAAAGGTTGAACCGTTTAAGTAGAGCTCTGAGAGTGCATAGTTAGTACAGACGAGAATGCAGACTAATATGTTATCTGGTCCCACAGAAATATTATCTTAGCCTTTGATGGGGATTCTAAAACTTGCTCCAAGGTGATTTCAGGGAAGGTAACTATTTGGGTAGATGGGGTAAAATTAGCACTCACTCTTTCTGCTAAGATATTTACTATATCCTTGGAAATGGAATGTGTGATATTATTATGGATGATCACATTACATTGTAGGGGACTATTCCTTAACTTCCTGACTTAAATGAAGAAAGATTTATAGTTTCTTTTGATGTCTGCACTGACTTTAAGTTAGTACTATGCTTTACATTTCCTAACAGTGCTTTTAAGTTCCTTTTTGGCATGCTTCATTGTGGTCTTGAGGTGGGGTGGGAAATTTTACAACTATTCATTATTTTCCTTTCATAATTTGCCATAAAGAGACCAGGTGAGAATTCTGCAAATTGCCGTGAGGAGCAATTAGAAGTAAAAGGATAAGCAGCCAAGAACATCTGTGGTCAAGACTTAGTAGTGCTGAGAGAGAATAGGAGACATTCGGTCAAAATAAGTGATAAGTATTTGAGAGAAAATGAGGAACAAATTGAAACGGTCCATGACAGTGATGAGTCCAGATTGCTGGCATGCCCAGCGGCACATCCTGAATGTCTAGAGAACAAGATGAACTGACACCAGATGTTGATGTTCAAGTTCCATCTTCAGCTGGATGTATCACTGATGTGACTATTTTACCTAATATTAAATGTTCAAGGTATGGAAGACATTGAAAACTGTCGTTTTTACACGAGTTTATGATTTCAAAAAATTCCTGCTTTTATGCCAGATTAAATTTAAAAAAATGCCTTATGTGTCAAATAAACACAATATGAAAGTGAAAATAATTTAATGTAAGAAATGGGACAGTCTGATAAAATTTTCTACTACATTTAACATGTAAATGGTTTCAGATGTTTACCTCAAAGCAGTGGTAACTATCTGTAAACAAGGTATTTCTTAAATCTACTCGTACCTTTTCTTTATCAAAATACCAGGATATAGGGTCTATATCACCACATCGAATGGTGATAAGTTCAAAAGCCCTTTGTTCGAATCGAAAAGTCTGAAAGCCCTAAATCGTGAAGTTACGGAACATAGATTTTTTTCCCAGGGAAAAAAATCGGTGGGGCGTCTTCAGGGCTTTGCTATTTCCTCCACTGTAGTGTGATCTCGGAGTTGGTATATTTAAGTGGGGGGGGGTGTGTGGGGGGCAAAGCCCCCCATTTCAGTTTGTTTTAAAGTTGTGATTCCCTGGGAAAAAATTGCTGTTCCATGAGTTCGCTGTTTAGGGTTTTTGGACGTTTCGTTTCGAACAAAGGGCGTTTGAATTTATCACCATTCGATGTGGTGATATAGACCCCAGGATATAAGCTAATCATGTGATCTTACTAGTATTGCTGCACAGCTGCAATTGTAAGTGTACGAGCTGGTAGCTCATCATTTCATGTCCACCTCTTCATTTATATAACCCAAGAATTCTGCAGAACTAGAAAATGTGGTCTGTTGGCTCAAGTGAAATGAGGTGAAGAGTCAATGAGAGAATTCAGTTGCAGGTATGAAGTGAAAGCAGAGACTTTCACTGATTATTCTGTCAGACCTGGAAAATAAAAATATTAAGTAGAAATGTATTTGTACCTCATTTACACATACCTTTGTGTTTAAGGTAATGGAAAATTTTACATTGCATTCAGGAGGTGTATTTAAAATGTGATTTAGTTATCTTTAGAGGGAGTCCAGGAGGCCAGTAGGATGTGGATGAAACTCCTATCTTGTTTTCTGCTGTTTTTGTTCCATCCCGCAAAGGGCAGACATATTGTAAAAATGTTCATATGGTATCACGGGTTAGATTAGGATAACTTTGAAAGGCTAAAAGGAAATGGGAGGGCTTGGATTCTGTTATTTTCTCTTTATGGCCCAGAAATTGGAAAAATCTAAAAGGACTCAACATAAGGGGTTTGGGATTTTCTTAGGGAAAAAAGATGTACATGATCAAAAATAATGACTGCTCAGAGTAAAGCAAGGCATAATGTCTGTGGGGGAAGGGAGATATTTAAGACAGTGGAAGGAACAGAGATCAGAAAAGTCAGACTAAGACAGCTGATGAGCTATATATAGGGGCTAGATAGAGAATGCAGTGACAGACAATGCAGTTACATAAACACTTACATATAAAGTAGCATATTCTCTACCCTGAGCTTCCTTATCTGACAAAGCTGCTGTAAATACCAGGAAGCAAGGGCAGCAGTGAAATCTAGACTTTACCATTTAAAGTTAGATTTGCATCTAATAGGACTCAGATTTTATTTTTTAATAAATACAAGTGGAACATTTAAAATGCTGCTGTCTACTAAACATGGCAGTCTGCTGATATGGAAACATGAGTTACAGCATAATGTATTCAAAAGTAATACAACCTAAAGCAATGTAGTGTGCATATTTGTGTGTTTATGTGTGTATGAGACTGAGATTTTTCTTATACCTTAAGTTCCAGAAAGCAGATTTCTCTTCATATATATTAATTTTTGTGAAATCAGAAGAAGCAATGCATATTGTATGTTTAGCTGCAGATGGGTTAAATAACTCAGACGTAAAGTAGAAACAGGAGAAGAACAGATATAGCTAGGGCTGTAGCAACCTCTCAGGTCTATTACACTATGCACTCATTTACAACTAAACCAATATGCAGAACCCTCAGACTGAGTTACCAAAACACGTCCAAATGTTTCTGCTATACTAAGCAGAGCTTTACTTACTCTCATTAGATGCCCATTATGCACAGCAAGGTGCAAATAACTTTTAAAATAATTATTTAAAAATAAACATCTCACATGAACTGCACAGATAACCCCAAAATTAATCAGCAAGAAAGGCAACCGTGTTTGAAGTTGCTTAACTGCTGAGAGAATGCATGAGTGTACACACAAGCACCATGCTGGCGTGTGTGTGTGTGTGTGTGTGTGTGTGTGTGTGTGTGTGTGTGTGTGTGTGTGTGTGTGTATATGTGAGCGGGCACGTGATAGAGAGAGAGAGAGAGAGAGAGAGAGAAATCAGAAGATGCTTACTGACAAAATGCTTGGAACATGTGATATCAGCGTTTAGTCTGCTGAAGTAGTTACAGAAGAGTTGGAGGAGTCACTTGAAGTGAAGAAGCTAGCTTCACAGCTCCTGTGGACTACACATTTGTGGTGTTGAACATGACTGTCAACCTCTTAGCATAAGAAACAAAGGCAAAAATAATGGAGGGACAAAGGCCCACAAATAGCGACAGATTTTAAATATTACTCTTATAAACTTAAAAAGTAGCTAGAATAACCAGTTTGCATTGGCATGCATTTTTCTGAAGGATATGCATTCTGAAACTCAAATGTATCATTATTTAGTGACTTAAATCCTCAGCGATTTGCCCCAAAAACACAAATTTTATGAAAAACAGATCAAAATTATGAGGAAAAAATCTGACAGTTGAGAGGCATGTTCACAGATTATATACAGCAGGAAGATAGACGTATCAGTAGTTACATACAGGTATTACTGCTTGCAGGCAGCAGTGCAAATGTTCACATATTATGCAGTTCAGAAAGACAGGTGTGCATCACCACTTACAAACAGCAGTGGAAATGTACATGTTATACATTGCAGGAAAACAGGTAAGCATCAACAGCTGGAGCATCAATGGCAATGTTCTCAGGTTATACATTACAAGATGGTGGTCTACCACTTGGTAAACTGTGGGTGGCTGTACAACCCCATCCCCAAATTGCATTGACCAAGGAGTGCTTGTAGTCAAATAGCAAGTCATCACACTGCAGTGCATGAAAAAAAGAGTACAACGTACCAAAGGAAAGAGGGAAAAAGCACCCTACAGAGAGAAAACAATCTATTATATGACACTTAAAAATTTGCAGGGATTGAGGGAGGTGAATGGGCATAGGACCTGAGTCCATTCTGCTGTACACATTCACTGAATCCCTGTGAAATTGAAAATTGTGGTTTGAACCAGAGTTTTGGCCTGTTCTTCATTAAGTTTGCACTGTAGGGAATGTAGGCTACAGGTTATGCTCAGCCTATGAACATACAGGGGGATGTGTTTCATTGACCAGTAGAGAACCACAGCAGGAAGGTAGGTATACATCATGAGTTACAGACATCAATGAAAATGTTCTAAGGTTATAAAGAGCAGGAAGAAAGGTATGCAACACCGGCTACATATAGACATTATCGGTTACAAGCAGCAATTCAAATGTTCACAAGTTATTTACATCAGATAGACAGGTGTACGTCACTCTGGACAGTCATCAGTGAAAATACTCACTGGTTAAGAAAATGGAGCAGAGTTCCTGAATGAACAACCTTAGCCATTTCCATTAAAGGACAAGTTTCATATCACTGGGTCTGGGAGTGAGGGACTTATTTGTAGGTGAAAGCTCTGTGTCCATGATTGCTTTTCAGCTTCTGTAATGTCTAATGCAAAATGAAGGCATGTTGAAATAGATACTGTTTCAGTTTATGTTTATCATCACCAGGGTGAGCACCCTAGAGTTTCTCAGAATGCAAAAGTTGGAGGCATTATTATATATCAGTCCTGTGCTGGGAAGTAAAAATAACAGGGAGATTTTTTTTTATGTTGGGGCCTGCTGTCAGGCTAGTTATGTCAGTGATAAGTATGCGCACAGGAAGGCTGACATCCACTGAACTGAATAAACTGTCTTTCGGCTTTTCCCGGTTAGGGGTCACCACAGCAGAACTCCGGTCCGCTAATGATTGGCAGTAGATTTTTACGTGCTGACTTGCCGGACCTAACGCACAACCTTCAACAAAGGAACGCCCATTCACGCATGTCAACACACAGAAGACGCTCTAACTGAGAATCGAACGTGCAACGTCTAACTGTGAAGTGACAACGCTACCGCAGCACCACCACCGCAGTTACCCACTGAACGGAATAATGAACTGATAAGATGCAATGAATACCAAATGCAGCTAAGTATGCAGTGGTACCTGACAGCTGCTTGCATCTGCCCACCTAAACTGCAGAAGGACCTAACGCAAGTCTCTTACTCTGCTTACTCTCTAGCTATGTAGATGTGCTGATGAGTGTAAGAGGCCTTCTGTGACCGTTGTAACTGCATATCAGGTAGATTGTAGTGACTAAACCTGTGCAGGATACATGCTTTCAAGTGATGGTGAAACATGGCTGTGTTAGTCACCACCACACATTTAGTGATCTATACTGTATTCTGCAGTGGGATGGCAGAATACTGACTACTGAGGTTGGGGGTGGGGGTGATATTAGTGAAAGTACATGAGACTGCAATGGACATGTTTTATTTTACATTTGTTAATTGGGGGATTCTGGCTGGACAGAGGTCCGTTTTCAGCGGAGGCCCGGGGAGAAAAGCTCCACATTCAATAAGATACATAACATACATTGTTGACATGACAATAGAGCTTGTATACTAGTTTAACTACACTATGCATTCACAATAGAGCTCATATACTAGTTTAGTTATGCATACACAATTTCACACATCAGATAAGATACAAACATAAATCATTGACTTGACATTAGAGGACATAAACTATTTTAGCTATACATTCGTACTTTCACACAGTCATGATGGCTGATATTATTAGCTGGTCTGTACATTTTCTGTGGAGTCTTGGTTGGGAAACTTCACATAGTAGTAATACAGAGTGTGCCCTTGACATAAGAATGGCTGAAGTTTAAGTCTACATATAAGCATTCATTGTATACTGTTGTATATATTGTATATATGTGTGTGTAGAACCTGTGATGAATTTAGACAGTGGTGTTGCATCAGGAGCAGTATGGTATTTGGTATTTTATTTTATTTATGCACACAGGCATTTATGTAAATATGTATGTATGTGCTGTTAACTGGATAAACTCCTACTGGACCCATCCATTTTCAGAGGGGACCTGACAGAAGTCCCTGATAGTTATATATATGATTTATAAAATTATACATATATCAGTAATGAATATTATAGTTGGTACAACAGCAAACAATCACATTAACTAGTTACAGGCATACAGTATGTGCTTGTTAGTAGATATTTCCAGGCAAACGATACATTATAAAGGCAATATTATTTACACACTCTTTACAGTCATTTGTATGTACAGTCACTATGATTAATGCATATTATGTAATAAGATGAAGGAATGGTATGGT
This sequence comes from Protopterus annectens, assembly GCF_019279795.1. Taxonomy (NCBI): domain Eukaryota; kingdom Metazoa; phylum Chordata; order Ceratodontiformes; family Protopteridae; genus Protopterus; species Protopterus annectens. Next base: position 678,890,788 of record NC_056733.1, read on the forward strand.
ATGGTACTGTATGAAAACTGTAACAGAAATACGTGAGGCAAACAGGACATTATGCAATTGTGCAAGAGTTGCTAAGGGCTGGTTCATTAAGAAGGGGTAAACATCACTTTTTAAATGCTGTAGGACGTTTAGCTGATATAATTTCTGAAAGTAATGAATTCCTCTCATTGGCAAAATAAGTACTGGATACTCTTGTCACCTGTTTTTAGTCGATGTTTTATTTACTTACGTTAGTGCTTGTTTGTAAACCTGAGTTCCTAGAGGTAGTGTACCATGGAAATAGCATATTTCCAATAGAGCACTGGATGTTGGAAAACAATTTATTAGTGAATCTAAGGTGAATGCATTTGATCTTATTTTTTAGGGTCATCCTGTTTATTTCTTTTTTAGCATAAGGCAGTGGGAAAGGGGATGGGCTGGTTGCCATGCAACACATTTTGTTATTGTAAAATTGTCATATGACATCTCTGAAAGAATAGATCTTTTTTTTTTTTTTTTGCTGTAATGCCATACAACAGTTTAGGAATACATGTGAGCTGGCAAGTGTAAGCTTTGTTTTTGGCAGTTAAGTGTACAGAGTGCTTCCAGTTTCCTGTTGATGTCTTGTATAATGATGTTGGTATGTTCTTCAAAGGATAGTCCATAGTCGCTCTGAGATTTTTCCATTCTGTGACTGTTTCAGTGCTCCAGTTTGGCCCTTTAAGATAACCATGCTGTTTTCCTTGTTGCTATTTTGGAGGTAGTTTCAGAATAATATCAATGTTGTTTTTTTCATTGACCACTAATTTAATTTTCTGTAGCTAGGCCAACAGATTGATGGGAGTTCTGCATTTTATTTACAAGCACGGTCCAATTGTTTGCACTTTGGATTAACATTGAGTCTGTATGTTGTGACTTGTGGACCGTTAATGTGACAATGTATTTCATTACTGAAGACTGTAAAAAGAAGAGGGCCCAGTATTGAGCTTTGTGGTACATGTTAAATGTAAAGCCATGTGATTTTGCATCATGCCACATGACTGTGTCCTGCTCTTGAAATAGCTTTCAAACCACTTAGTAATTTTATTACTGCACACATCTGTCTTTGCAATGGAATCTGGGGGCTCACAACCTTAAGGGCCTTTGAGAAAACCAAAAAGTTAGGTGGTGTTGCTTAGTCCTTTGTCAGAGTTGTTTGTAATGTGTTGTACTAAGTTTGTGATGCTGTGTGGGTACTGGGCTCTTGATAAAAATAATGTGGCGGAGGTATTTGAGTTCATGCTGCACCAAATAATATGTTAACTTTATTTATATACTGCTCATTCAAGGGTCTTTAACAGGATTACTGTACTTATGGACCTGTAGTTTTCCACTATGTGTTGTTCCCCACCACTGAAAAATGAAATAATTTTAGATTGTATGTAAATTGTTGGGCATTTGCCTTCTCTTAGGCTTCTATTAATAAGTAAGGTCAGTAGCTAGGTACTTTAGGGTCATAGTTTTTAAGGTATTATGGGGTGAAATCCTCCAGTGAGAATGACCCAGGGTCCTCTAATTTTCTAAAGTTGTCCCAGTTTTTACCATTGTATGCCAGAAGGCAAACTCTGGATGACAACTTAGTAGAGGCAATGGAGGTGGTTATGTAGGTAAAGAGTAGTCTATCAAGTATCTTTTGATAATGGATTCAAAGAAACTCACAAAAGTATTAGCTGCATCTTGGTGTGTTGGCAGATCCAGGAGATTCTTACTGTTTCTGGCTATGTACATCACTTTATTGTTTTCCAAAATATAGGTTTGCATTAGTTTTTTTATCTTTTAAGTTGGCATAGAAGTTTTCTGTTGTGAGTCTGATTTGTTCTTGACATCCATCCCTGGCTTCTCTGTTTTTGATAAGTGATACTGAGTTCCCTTTGGTTTTATTGGTTCTCCATGCTGCATCTGATAATGATATACATTTTCATGTAGCTTTGCCTACCCAAGATATAGAATAGGTTCTAATTCTTACTGAAGTAGGTAAGGCATAATTGTTTAATAAAAACACAAATGTGTTACTAAAAGTTTAAAGAATGATGACAATGCTAGTGACTAATGACCACTAGGGCCTTTTAAGCCTAGTCATGCATCCCAAATCTCTGACAAGTTCTGGTACCCTTGAAAAGTGTAAGCAGAGGCTTTTGAGATGAAACACAAGCAGGGGCCTGGGAGATGAATTATTTACAGGCTGTCTGTGTCCATTAGAAGCATAGCTGTTAAACCAGGGATGAATTTCATGTTCTTTATCCAACTGTCCAAGTTACACTTGAAATGGGTTAGGGAGGAACTCTGCTTCACAGGGATGGGGAGGCTATTCCAGAGAAGGGGTAGGGTCTGATATATACACTTGTCTCTCCTTCAGGTACTATTTATATTACAGGCAAGGTTTAAGTCTTTACAATGGGTAATTCTGGTATCTGGTTCTTCTCCAATGAGGCCTAATGGCAGTTTATAACTGTTTTAATCTGGCAGCAGCTGGTATATTTTTGCATTCTGTGAAGATGGGTTTGTGCTCACTGAGGTGGTTTAGGAGAGTTCACTAATGATGTAGTTCAGAGGTTGTTTAGTTAAGTATCCAATATTGTATACTTTAGTTCCAGTACTGGAGTCTTTTGTGTTAGTTGTCAGAATTCAAAGACTTCAAGGATATTATCCATGTTCTCACTTAAGTCTGTCTTTCTTGGATTTACTGAAATCTCTCTGGATGATGAGTTCTTCAGTTCAGCTATCACAGAATCAAAAAGGTGCTTAATTTAAATTTGAGAGCACAGGTGGTGATCTTTATAAAAGTAAGACGCTGCAGAGGACAACGCGTCAGGGCCAGTGTATAGCAGATTTTTTTAAGTTTCATTTTTTTTTTCAGATTTTACCCCTACTGCCTTTTGGCCATTAGACCCTCTCTGGGCCAGTCAGGCCATTTGATCAACTCTGAATGATGTGAAATATTTTAGAGGAAGAAAATAAGTGTGTGATCTCAGAAACTGTTTTAATTTAATTGTACACAAAAGAGTTCCCATAGCATGACTAAAAGAAAATTGTATTTGCCTTGGTTTATGGTTGTTTTTATGTTCTTATATAATTTATAGATTGCTTTGTATTAGGCTAGGGGATAAGGTATATTTCTCAAAAGCATTTGTAGACAGACAGGCAAGTAAGGTGTTATCTGATTTAATTAATTTGGCATAAATTTATTTTTACAATTTGATTCTGTTTAAATACTGGTTAATATGCAGGTAAGGGTATTGCATGGTTTGTGTTGAATTTTATTTGACTATAAGAGAAGACATCTCATAAGTACTGCATTTCTCCATATATATATATATATATTTATTTATATGTATATATATATATATATATATATATATATATATATATATATATATAGGCTTTTACTGTTTTTTTACACTCGATTACTCTGTTTTCCATTAGCTGTACAGTGCTAAGGATTCCATTTAAAACAACACGGTTATAAATAGAACAAGTGAGAACCTGGATATAAATGGCATCTCTCACTGTTTAAAATGTTCTTACAATAAACTTGCAATGCAAAATATGTAGGACAGTCAATATTAACAGCTGCTAGGCCACTTCTGTTGATTGTGCAGCATGCTTTACCTTCTGTGTACATAAACAGACTGACAGTCGAAAATGTAAATGCTTGCAGCTGAGATTTCCATTGGTTGCATTTGAACTAACCCACAGAGAGTTAGGTTATGCTATGTTTTTCAGGCCTATGTGAGCTCTTTGCACATCAAGATTAATATATATATATATATATATATATCTTACTAAAATGTGCCCAATACAATATACTGAGTTTAAGCAGTAAAGGAGCACTAGAAATAGCTCATTGACTGCATAGAAATTTCTCTACTATGATCGAAGAAGGAATGTGAGGTTGTGGTCACACGTGTGTCGGGGAGCAGTCTTAGAACTGTACTGTCTCTCGGTGTCTGTAGACCAAAATAGGCCAAATACGAAATCCTTTGCAAAAGTAGAAAAGATGTTTACACTAATACAAGAGGGCACAGTTGCCCACAATGTTTATAGTGTGGCATCCTTGAAATCCCCAGAGATCTGCTGATAGTAAGCAGAAGGAATACTGATAAACTAGAATGCTGTGTTTTGGCAGACATATGTGATTCAGTAGAGAGATATGGAAGAGAGCAACAGACTAGCTGTGCTGGCCCCTGATAATACACAGGCAGGGAGAAGCATACACAAGGTAAGACAGTTTGTTACCTACACAACAGTCAATAAATGATAAACAACTACTGTCAGGAGCAAGTGACATATATGCCATCAGCTACAAGAAATGTGTTTCTTCAAGTTAAGTGCACATATTCTGCCAACTGCCCAAGCTACCTGGCCAGCCACTGAGGGGAATACGCATCACAATGCAGCTTCTGTCTGCCCACTGCCACTATCACAGGTGCATGAAACTGACATTTTTTCCCTATGTTTGGTTACTAACCATTGGGCTGCAGTGCCAAGACTATTTTGGAAATGGGGGTGGTGGCTGGTTGAATTATACAAATTACCATACACAGACAGACCTTTTCATATTATTTTGTGAACATAAGTCAGCTGATGTGCTGTGATGAATGCTGACATATGTACTCATCCACTACCGGTACTGACTGCATCCTTGCACTGACATGTCTGGTGCAGCAGCCTCTCCTAGCTTGGAAATGGTATAAGATTTTATTTATTTAGTTATATGTTTGTTAACTGGTAAATGAGATCTTCCTGAGACCCTTTTATCTACTACCTGGACCTTGAGGCACATACATTCAGAAAATAAACAAGATCAATGCCCAGTGCCATATGCTATACAGTACCACCCCAACACACACACTCACACACAGCACTTTGCAAATTCTGTCATACCCTCTTGGAAAAAAACATAGAGGCTGACAATGTATTATCTGTTACCATCCTGAGTTTGCAAGTATGATTAGACATAATCAGGCATTACCTAGCATCCAAAGCCCTGAAGGTTGGGTGCCAGTCCAGTCATCTGAAGAGTAAGGAAGGGGACCGTCCAACAAACTGACATCCCAGTGGCAGTTTACTAGAGTCAGTAGCTGTTCTTGATGACACAGTGGGATGATGGATTGTGTGCATGGGCATAGTGACAGCACAATGAGAAAGGCTGCGCAGGTTCTGTGTCATTGGCTTGTCTATGTGGGCATAGTGACAGCACAATGAGGAAGCCTGGGCAGGTTCTGTGTCATTGGATTGTGTGCATTAGCATAGTGACAGCAGAATGAGTAAGGCTGGGTAGGTTCTGTGTCATTGGACTGTGTGCATGGGCATAGTGACAGTACAATGAGGAAGGCTGGGCAGGTTCTGTCATTGGATTGTGTGCACGGGCATTGTGACAGCACAGTGAAGAAGGCTGGGCAGGTTCTGCGTCATTGGATTGTGTGCATGGGCATAGTGACAGCACAATGAGGAAGGCTGGGCAGGTTCTGTGTCACTGGCTTGTCTACACGGGCATAGTGACAGCACAATGAGGAAGTCTGGGCAGGTTCTCTGTCATTGGATTGCGTGTATTAGCATAGTGACAGCACAATGAGTAAGGCTGGGTAGGTTCTGTGTCATTGGATTGTGTGCATGGGCATAGTGACAGCACAATGAGGAAGGCTGGGTAGGTTCTGTGTCATTGGATTGTGTGCATGGGCATAGTGACAGCACAATGAGGAAGGCTGGGCAGGTTCTGTGTCATTGGATTGTGTGCATGGATATAGTGACAGCACAGTGAGGAAGGCTGGGCAGGTTCTGTGTCATTGGATTGTGTGCATGGGCATAGTGACAACACAATGAGGAAGGTTGGGCAGGTTCTGTGTCATTGTTCATATGCTGGGTGACTATCTACCACCATTATCTTCTCCTCCCTGTGTCACATCTGTGGTGCTTTCTAGATCCAACCCCCTTAAGCATGGCATAGCAGGGTAATGTGGATGCCAACAAATATCCAGGTGCACATTAAGCTGTTTTTTTTCAATAATGAAGGCCTGGTTCTCCGCCTCATGCTACTACAAAATAATTCACTAAGCTCTCATCTCTGCATTGTATAAGTTGAGACAGTGTGCCAGATGAGGTGTGACACTGGTCACCTTGCCCAATCCACCCTGCAGTATCAGTGCTGGTCAGTACTCATTGTAGCCATGCCAGCAGGCTTACCCTGTGATTGTTCTGTTAGATGACACTGCATGCCTGCCTGTACATACTTGGTACTATGGGGCTGACAATGGCTATGCATCAAGTTAAAGTGATCAGATATATACTAAGAGACAAAAGCCCATTCTCCTGAACATCTGTGGCTTAAATCCAGTCAACTAAATTTTAAAAATACTGAGCCCCATCCACCCAGTAATAGCTTTGTGGTACACATTTCTCCAGGACTACTACAGACGTAAACATTATCACTCCCTTTAGAGGAGTGCTGATAATGATTTGATTAGCCTCTAGTTTCTTTTGGTGTGGAGTGCAAAAACAACAAGCGTAATATACACGTGTTTTTTTTTTTTTTTACATAATATACAAGTGTTGATGTTTATTTGGGTTACATGTTTATAAAAGTCTATCACCCCCACCCCCTTGCAGAAATGGAAAAAAAGCCTTTTAGGTTTTTGATCTATTGATTCGCAACTGAATATCCAGCAATTTGATTTCATTCACAGTATCAGGTTCATAGTTTCATAGGCTCATAGTATCATAAGAGGTTACTAGGTTAATGGCCATAGAGCCTTTTTAAACCCAGCCATTTATGCCCCAATTTTCCCAATTATCAATGCCCATGGGCCAGAATGGCTTTGGTATATACTTGTGCTGTAGCTCGTCTAGACACTGCACCTGTCCATAAGGGCCACAGGTGACAAGCCAGGGGTGAATATGTGGTTTCCCATCCATTTGTCCAAATTGCATTTGAGTAGGCTTACTCTGTTTCACATGAATGGGGAGTCTGCTCAGGAGAAGGGGTACTCTGTGAGACACATACCTGTCCCTCCAGCATTTTTTGTTTATGTCACAGACAAGATTTAGATCCTTAGATTGGATAATTCTGGTGCTGTTTGTGTTGAGAATGTGTAGCAGATCCATCAGGGCTAGAAAATAAAAATGAATTGTATTGTTGCATAACAACACAATCTTAACTTTTTCAACAAAACAAACAGAAAAATGAAAATGATAAGTGTGCTCTGTTTTTCAGTTTTGCAACAGTTCCAATGTAGGTATTGGATGTTGGTTGTTTTCAAACATTGTTATCTTATACAGGTTTTGGTATTTGTAGCATGGCATTATGAGATCATTTTATCTTTTTGTGGTTTATAAATCTTATTGCAAGTAATAATAACTTAGAAAATAAATATACTGCTGATCTTTAGTTTTTTTTTTGTCAAAATAGAAACTCCCTCATGTATACATATACATACATATTTATATATGTATTTATTGGTCAAAATAAAACAGCAAATATTCCCTCACCTCCTGTTTTCACCTATGTGTCTACACACTGAAAAGAATGAATATCTGTTTAAATGCTTAGGCAGATATAGTGCTGTGTGCAAGGAGGAGCAACACCCTTAGGCCAGAGGATGATTCAGTAATACTCAAATCCCTGATTTCATTTTTAAAGAGTCTTTTTTTTTTAAACTGACTAATTTCCAAACATGGCATACTCTTGTTTCTATGTGAAAAAAATCAGCTTTTCTTTTGTCTGCACGCTCTCTGTTTTATTCCAGTGTCATAAGAGTTAATTTGACAAAGTAATACTGGTAGCACATTATTCTGATTAAGTTATTGCCTTAGAAGGCACTCCTTAGATGATATCTGTATTGCAGTTGATTTGTTTACTTCAAAAGGGAACATGGCTTTGAGCAGTCAGTGTGTGTTTTTCTTCTACGAGGTATACCAGTTTGCCATAACATGACTTTTTTTGTCTTTGCTATGACACTATGCTTTGCAGATCTAACCCTTATATCTGTTTGATACCTCATCAAGCAATTCATTATTTTCCAGTTTGTACAATAACTTTGTATTTCTTTAGTCTGTGCACAGAACCTTGCACTTTCCAAATCTGCATTATTTCAGTTTAGTAGTTTGGTTTTTATGCGTGTTTCTTTCACTGTCTCTACTCTGTACCTACTCACCGGCATTGCTTGATTCAAAAATACGTATACTGTCTGCACACTTAATTGTATTAGTTGTTTTGTCAATGAACAGTATTGGTATTGATACCTGTGGAAGGCTAGGCATAAATCTTTTACTAGAAATTGCAGTTCTATTTTGTTGTCAGTGTTAGTTTTGTATTCATGTGACAAATCATATATGCAGGCACTTTGAAATGCATCCCTTTCCCGTTAGAATATCCATATTAACCATTCTATAGGCTGCAAAGGTTTAAATAGTCAAAAGTAAGGAAATGGGATTTGAAGGGTACCAACCCTTTACTGTTCCTTCAGCAATAGCACTTATACTATCATTATAGTTTGTGCTACCTATATTCCATCTTAAAATATCTTAAATTGACTACTTCTCCCTAGGCACACAGATACCACAACACTGTCTCTAATGATCTCTAAAATGAATGTATATTTGAGTATAAAGCTAGGATGTGGGAAGGTGATTAAGCCTTTGGTCACTCCATTTATATACTCAAATAATGCTCTAGGTGCCAAGTCTAACTTTGAGCCCAGGCCAACAACAGCATAGGGAGAGGTTTTACCCTTTTGTCAGTAGGGCCAATAACAGAATCCTTTTCGTATTGCTTTTTTTCCTTGTTGTCACTAGGCAGGATGTTCAATAATATCACGACATGGAACATTAAGATTCCCCACTCTCCACTGTTTACAAGTTACAGTGCCTTGATGGTTACCAAGCTTTGAGTGGATGCCTGCTATTTACCAGGTACTACAGTTTTCTAGTAGGAGTTGAGACAGCATTCTGTGGGCAATGAATCTTATATATCTGTGACCAGTCCTTTAGTAAACCAAAACATTGATCGAACTGTGATAACTGTAGCTTCTGGCAGACATATTTGTTGGGTTAGTGTGTTTAGAAATTACTTTTAGTATGTGAAACTTTGCCATAATTAATTAGACATATAGGATGCTCTTCATATGCATTTTCCTGTAAAATGAATACTCCATTGTTTATAAAAAGAGAGCACTCACAGAAGATCTAGTTTTAGGTAAACAATGCTAGGATTTATCAGTTAAGTTTAAATATTTGCTCATGTACTTCACAGTTTGTTGCTTGTCATCATAAGACTCTTAAGACAGTATTTTACCCATTTGAGAGCATCTTTCTAGAAAACTAGGGTATCATTTGCTGTTCTTCATTTAGAAGGTACAGTGTTATTATTTATTTTCATCTCATATTAAAAATTCAAATCAGCAGGCTATACATTTATCACGTAATTTGTCGTTTTATTACATTTTCTGATTACTGTGAGCAATCCCCCCAACATCATCAACGTAAGCTTCTGTATATAAGTCTATTTAATATTAGATCAAAATTTATGATTACATTATATACTGAAATAACAATGGATGATTAAGTTTTGTCCCAAACTGCATTCATAAGCCTTTGTGTCCTAAAGCAGTTGAATGTCTGTTTTTGCACAACCCTGTGTTTGGATGCCTGTTTACATTATTTTGTTGTTTTATACTGACTGTACTGCTTTGCATTGAATATATTGCCATTATCTGTCTGATTAAACTTAAAAACTATAAAAAGTGGAATTTTTTCATAGCATACCATCTGATTGAGACAGAATGGCTTCTTTCTGTGTCACGCCTTCTTTATATATCTCAAAGTATGCTTAACATGCTCATTGAAAATAATTTTCTTGATCTAGTTACATATCTACTCAGCTCCACGCCCTTTAAAATATCAGTCTGACTTACTTTCAGCAAAATGCCCATGCTTTTCTTCAAAGCAGCCTTAACTGTATAGAATAATGGCACATACAGTTTGTAAGTGTACTGCTACATGGAAAAATAGTGTTATAATCACTTCTTCTCAGTGAAGTTTATACTCTAAAATTGCTATGCACTATATAGTATAGAATGAAAATTTATTATCATTAAATTGTGCAGATCAACAACCTAATAAACACACAGTAGCTCTGTCAAAGAAGTTATTAACTTGTCTTACTCGTGTAACTGATGTATGTTAACATGTATGTGTCAGCATCAGACATCTGTGAAATTCAGAATTCACACAGAGGAGCTAGCAAGTCAGCAGAAATAGAACATGATTTCATTTTTTAATACAGATTGTTTAATAAGCAGTTTTATGATGATGGTGGGGTAGTTATTCTTGCCATGGTGTCACACCCTCTGTAACCTAATATAATCAACTACAGCTTAGCAAACTATGGATAATGAATCTTACGGAAAATATATACAAAGCAGTACCAGGGCAAGAGAAGAAATTACTTAAAATCAGCTCTCTGGTCAATGCATTTCCAGGGAAAGGATAGTTTCCCTCTGCAGCAAACACCATTATTCTCAGCAGTTTTTGGCCAAGTGTGCAAAATTAGCATTTGTATACTAGACCCTGGCTTAGTTGTGTTACTGTCTTTGTCTCATACTTGAAGAATGAACTTCTATGTGTGCTTGCTGTTCATACCTGCTGATTTTCTCTAAACTGATATTCCCTGTGAAAATGAGACATTAGTTCATATTACTCACTATAGGTTACTTTTACATGATCAGTGTTATAATGGATGCTGATCATCTGGTCAGCGTAAAAACATTGATGATTGGAGGTCCATAGTAACTGAAAGGTCATGTCTCACAGTTTCTGAAAACAGACATGCCATTTTCCTTGAGAGCCTGATCTCAGAGATAGTATATTTAAGCAAGGTGGTATGGGGTAAAAGCCACCATGTGGGGTGCAGCAGGATGCGCTCCCTGAATAAAACAGTCCCTGATTCAGAAAGGCTTACCATAATATGAAAGCCTTTACTTGGAGGGTTTCTGCATTGCAGTAGGCCTTTTTGACTCAGAGACCAGTCTTCCACTGTGTTTTCCCCTTGCGGATGCCATAATGTATTGAATGGTCTTATTGAAGAAGCAACATGCTAATCTGGGCTAGTGTGGGGGAGTGATTAATGCTAATTAGCCATATGCTTGCCCTTGGAAATGGCTATGGCTCCTGATTAACTTAGTAGAGTGATTCTGCTGAATTAATTCTTACTCTGGGAGGAAGAAGTAAAATATCTGTTTTGAAAAGATGGTGATTACTCATTCACTGCTATGGGAGTACTTGCAGTATGGGTAAATACAACAGATCCATGTTTGTATGTGATTGTGTGTTTGTGTTTATGGGAACATATGAGTAAGTGTCTGTACATACATACATACATACAAATATTTCAGGCAATAATGCCCTTCTGTTGTTCCCATAATGAATGTCTTGGTTCTTATTAAAACATATTTAAACTTGTGCTCAGTTTAATCTAACTTGTCAGTCTATTCCATGCATCAGCTAGTGTCTCAGAGAACCAGTTAGTACACTTCTCATTCCTATAGATTGTTCTGTATAGGTTGTCTGATTGTCTATTATGTTTTGACAACCCCAAACATTCCTAGATGTAGTTGTCTCTAAATGCCATATGTACCTGGATTTGGTCTCTTCTTAAATATCTGCATGAAGCACTGTACAAGGTCAAATATTTTAGTCTTTCATAATAACTTAAATTTTCACAAGCATGGATGCCATTGGTATATTTCTACTGTACTCTTTCCAATTTAATCATGCTTGTTTTCTTATAAGGTTTCCATATTATTATTCAACACTCAAGTTTGGGTCTAATGTAACTTACAAACAATGATTTCACAATTTCTGATTTCCTAGACTTTATAAATCTTTTCATACAACCAATAGTTTTATAGCTATCATTAACAAATTTGTTGATATGATTAGAAAAACTGAAAGTTGGATCTACCCATATACCCAAATTCTTAAATAAATCTATAGTTTCAATCACTGTGTGCTGTATTAAATATTCACCTTTCAATTTAGGTCTCTCAAATCTTATGTGCTTAGTTTTTGATGTATTTATCAGCATATAATTTTCCTGTGCCCAAATTGTCAAGTTAGTCAAGTGCTTTTGCAGACATGCCTTATCTGTAACACATGTAAGTAGTTTTCCAATTTTCTAGTCAATTGCCTACAGACTATAGAACACCTCAGATGAATAAGATAGATCTGAAAGATATAATGTAAACAAGTGTGGGCCTAGGACAGAGCCCCATGGCATACCCTGACTGTAACATTGAATTTCACCTGTTCAGTTGCTATATAACACTTACCATGTCCTATTAGTAAGCCATGGAGCTATTCATCTTATCAAGAATATATCAATGCCTAGTTGTTCTAATTTATTAATCAGTGTTTTGTATACGACCTTATCAAATGCTGAAGTTAAATCTACATAAATTACATCACAGCACAATGCACAATTTTTTTTCATTTAAAGCTCTTAATATATTGTTATAGAACATCATATTACAGGTTGTTATAGATCTATTTTCACATATGGATGCTGATATATGGTTTTAAGTCCCAACCTTTCCATTTCTAACAATATTTTATCCAATACAACCTTCTCTATTATTTTTCCACAACATGAAAGTAAACTTATGGAATTGTCCGACTCCTCTTTTTCTTAACAATAGGTTTAATAAGCGCATGTCTCCAATCTTGAGGAATCTCTCCATATTTAAATGACCCAGTGATAACAGATATAATGGTACTGTAAGTTCATACTGAAGTGTTCTCTGGTTATTATTATTAATTCTGTCTCCTCCCAGTGCTTTGTTTAGGTCCAATTTATATAGTTTATTTTCAATATAATCTAATCTGCTTTCAGTATCTGAGGTTACCTAAATGTTAATAGGGCAATTATCCCTTTGTGGAGCCAAGCTGCTTTCCAAAAGATTTTGTAAATATATTTATAATCTGTTGTGTCTGATAATAAATTTTAGAATCTACACACAGTTTATCAATTTGTATGTCTATACTCCAACCACATCTTGTGCATCTGTAAATTGCTTTCTTATAATATTCAACACATTTTTTTCAAAATGTTCTTGATCTTCTCTCACACTGTTTAATTTGTTTGTCCAGCTTATTTATTTCAGTTGTCAAAGTCGTAGTTCAACCTCATTTCCATTTCTTATATTTTTGCCTCTTACCTTAATATCAAGTATCTTGTTCTTATAGAAATATATCCTCCCAACTTTGTTTGCATAGATCTTGATGTTAAACATTTTTTTTGATTTTCTGCATTCAGTTTTGTTTCAAAACTTACCACATTCCTTCTGCAATTTTTCCACTGAATGCATCACTCCAGTTAGCTGTACATAGTGATTATTTTACTTCCATATAATGTGTTATTAATCTTCTGTGCATCAGTTTAGTTTTCAGTTTGGCAGAATTATCTAGCAACAATTTAACCTTTACAACCCATGACCCAGGGTGGTGCAGCAGTTAACATTGTCACCTTACAGCAAGAGGTTCTGCAGTTCGATTCTCGGCTGGGATGCCTTCTGTGCAGAGTCTGCATGTCCTCCCTGCATTTGTGTGGGTTTCCTCTGGGTAATCCAGTTTCCTCCTACATTCCAAAGACATGCTTCTGGAGCTTTTCTCCCTGGGCCTCCACTGAAAATAGACTCTGTCCTAGTCAGACTTCCCCAGTCAACAGATGTTAAATAAATAAATGACCACTGCACAGCAACAGTGGTAAAACTTGACATGAAGTAACGGTAAGTCCTTTAGGAACACAAACAATGCCTAGTATGTTCCTTTCCCTGGTAGACATTTTTACAATGTGAAGCAAATGTTCCTGAACATACATTGTAAATAATTTCCTTACTAATGTTGTTGTATCAATATTATTCCATTAAGTTTCTAGTAAATTTAAGACCCCAGCCACTATTATTCTTCCCTCCCGTGTTTCATGCAAGAAATGTATGAATTCCTCCAGGACATCAGCGCTTTACTTTGGTGGCCGATACACTCCAACAATTGTTTGATGTTCCAGGGTTGTCTTTATTGTCACAGTTACACAATCTGCAATATTGATATTATCATTGAACATGTAATAATAACAGGTCTCTTAACAATCTTTAATCTCTATCATAACACCTCCATCTGATGTTTTTGTTAGAATGCCTATTACAATATACAGTTATGCTTTTTTTAATGCTTTTAAGTGTAAATGGCCTCACAGGTAAATACAAACAAGAAAGAGTAGTGAACTATATTAAAAATGTAGCGTGCAAATGGCTGTGTTACAGGAAACACACTTAAAAGAAATGAACATGTGAATTTGATAAAGAAAGGTTTTCAGGATGGTTATTCAGTGGAATATCTGGGGCAAAGGAAAAGATGAGTACTTATATTAATTGCAAGAGGAGCTCCAGTAGTGATAGAAGATAAAAAAGACAATAATGGCAGATTTGTAGTGTTAAGGGGCTACTGGCAAGGGAGGAGGATTGCATTGGCATGTATTTACATTCCACCTAAAACTGCAGTAATGGAGCTTAATAAAATTCTGGGAGAAATAATCAGTTTTCAGCAAGGAGTATTAGTTATAGGTGTGGGACTGGAACTTGATTTGCAGAAGTGAGGATGTGTCTGGGGGCCCAGAAGGGAACATTTAACAAAGGAGTGTAGATTTTTAAAGAAATTTATGAAAATGTTTGGCATGGAATGTGTGAATTCAGTAATAGGAGTTCAGAGTGAGTTTACAGTTTATTTCCCAAGATATAAATACTGGGCTAGGCTAGACAAAATTTACATTTCACAGGAACATGTGCATTTAATTGAAGGTCTTCATACCCACGCAATAATGATTTCAGATCATGCGCCAATAATAGCTAAAATACATGGGGTAATGAAATAAAAATGAGACACTGGCACTTTCCCACATATCCATTGAAAAGAGAGTAATGTAAGGATTGGGTAGTGGAGATTATTTAGGAGCTGTTAGAGAGCTAGATAGAAATTACTTCTGAAAATATAGCTAGGGAATGGAATAAAATTAAGGTGGAATTTAAAAAATAGGGTGGAAATAGAAGAAAGGGAAGCTGTGGATAAGAAGTAACAAGAAGTATTTAGAGGGACTAACTAATGTTAAAGTATTGCAGAATGTGGGGAATCGCACAGAACAAAAAGAGGATCAACTCCAGAAGGCTAGGCAGCAAATAAGGGATCGATAATATGCACAAGCTTAGAAAAATTGCTGTTAAGTAATTGTTTTTATAATAACACTAGAGCACAAAAACTTTTAGCACAACAATTCAGGCAGCAGAAAGTAGAAAGGGATGTCGCCAAACTTAGGGAGCCTATAACAAAGAAGGAAACAAGAGATCCTGTAGTGGTATTAGAAATGTTTCAGAAATTCTATGAGAATATAAAGCAGAGAAATACGAAAATCAAGAAAAGGTACAAATGGAAATTATTATGGAAGAATTAAATATGCCAAGGTATGCCAAGGTTAGAGGTAGATGAGGCTCAATTACTAACTGTTAGGATAGGAGGAGATGAGATAAAAATTGTGATGTATAACCAATTTACAGGAAAGTGCCCAGGAATAGAGGACTTTCCTGTGGAAGTTTGGAAGCTAGGAGGAAAAAAACTGATAAAATTCTGGAAGGTTTTGTTTAACAGTACGACCATCCTGGAAGAAGACAGTGGTAGCTGTAATCCCTAAACAGGCTATGGATCCATCAGATCCAGCTTCATACATGCCCATGAAAATTAAAATGGGTGGGGTCCTCTGATAATTTCTGCCTGAGCAGAGGAAACAGGCAGGGGTGTCCTCTTTCCCCTTTATTATCTGCATTATATTTAGAACCATTGGCAAAGAAAATAAGGGACTGAAATATTTAAGGATATAATTGGTATGGTAGTCAAGAAAAGCTGGCTTTATTTGTAGAGGATATTATTTTGTACCTGACAAAACCAGAAAAAGATATTACAGTGTTGTGGAACATTTTGAGACAGTTTCAGACCTTTTCAGGATCAAAATTAATGAAGCTAAAACAAAGGCAATAGTGGTAACTTATGTACCCACACATGAACTGGTTCAGGAGTACCCATATCTATGGGGATATGAGAAAATTAAATATTTAGGAGCATGGATTAAAATGATTCTAGTGTGGCAGCTAAGGATATGTGGGAAGAACCTAAACAAAAATAATACAAAAACTGAGAAAATGGAAGCTTTGTTATGTGGATATGGATAGTAAGATACAAGCAGTTAAAATGTTTTTAGTCCTTTTAGTCCTATACACAGGTCTGGTATATTTTTATCAACCAGAGGAGAAGTTGTAGGTAGCAATTAATAAGGAGCTGAAGGGCTGTATCTCTGAGGGAAAGGTAGCAAGAGTCAAGTGGGATAAGCTGATTCTTCCAGTAGAACAGAGCGGATTGAGATTACCCAATTTGAAGGGGTATTTCAGAGCTACACAGTTAAGATTCCTATGCATAGCACAAGCAGAAAACTATAATTCAAAGTAGAAAGGGATGATGATGAAACATGCAGGAAGCTAAAGAAACAAAGGGTGACTGGGACTTTGGATGTAGGCCTTTAAGGAGAATAACAATACTCATGCAGAACATTATATCCATAAAGTAGCAGAAAGTATTCTAAGAACTAAACCAACATGGGAATGAAGAAAGGAGATTCTGCCAATATGGATGACTACAATTAGGGATACAGACAATAGGCAAAAGGGAGCCAGAAAAAACTGGCAAAGGAACCAAGGTATTGGGAGCAAATAACTGGAGAGGGAAAGGTGATAGAATGGGAAGATGCCAAGAATTTAATTGGACTGCAGGTTAGAGATTGCCTTCCCTATCAGGGATTGATATCAGAGTATAGGCAAAGTGAAAGAAATAAGGAGGTCCAAAATGAAAGACCAGCACTGATAGAGTTTTTAATAGATTCTAATACAGAAGCTGCCATTAAAAAAGTAACAATTAGTAGAGCATATAAAATATTGCATGATAACTATAAAAATCAATCAGAGGAGGTTAGAAAGGATTGGGAAGAGAGTGGATAAGCAATTCACAAAGAGACAATGGGAGGATAAATGTATATCTCCCAAATATGCAACAAGATCTAGAAGATTTAGGACTTCTGCTTGGAAATGTTTACATAGATATTTTTATACCCCAAGTAGACTCCAGAGAATTTTTCCTCAGGTACACAGCAAATGTTGGAGGTGTGATGAGGAAGAAAGGTAATTGGGAACATATTTTCTGGGACTGCAGTGAGTTGACAGACTTTAAGGATTCCCTGTGGGATGCACTGTTGGAGATGCTGGGTGGGCAGATTGGTGTGATGAGGGAGATTATTTTTCTGAGCTATGATACAGACTCGGAATTGCCTAGTCATGGTAAGGCCTTGCTGTGTCAAATAATGGTGGCTGCCAAAAAAAAAAAAAAAAAATTACTAGAAAATGGAAATTAAAATCTAACCCAACTATACTGGAAGTAGTGAATATAGTAAAACAACTATATTATATTATTATTATTATTAGTATTATTATTACTATATTATGTTATATTGCATTATATTATACTATATTGTTTTATAGATAAAACAACTGGAAATGAGATCTTTAGAAAAGGGTAGGAGCAAACTACATAGGAAAAATAGGAATTGTGGGAACAATACATACAAGGGAGGAATGAAGTCTAAAAGGCAGCAAAATTTAAATGAGCTATGTAGTATTTGCATGATAAAGATTGTGTAGATTATACGTAATGTATAATGTTTTCAACTGGGAGTATGTCAGTATGGTTTGTGATATAAAATGCTTGAGACTAGGATTGTGTTGGTGTGGTTTGTTTTCATTTAGATAAATGTATGATTGCCTATGTAGCAGGTGGTGGTTTAATAAAGATGTTTCTTGTTAAAAAAGGCAGGAATTTAATAGTTTATGTAATAGTGCTTAGGTTATATGATATACAGCAATATATGTGAAGTATAATGCTTGTTATATTAATATAGTTTGATTACTTTTATATGAATGTAAATTTGCCTATGTCACGAGTGATAATTCAATAAAGGTGTTTGGAAAAAAAAGAATGCCTGTTACAGTAAAAACATTTATACCCTGACAGAAATGGTTTCCAGTCATTCTTCTTTAACCATGTATCCCAAACAATGACAATATCAGTCTTTTGGGAATGTAGTAAATATTCTGATAAAATATATATATATTACTATGCTCCTATCAGACATGCTCTAAATATTGCTATCTGTTAACTGTTCAATTTTTGACCTGGCAAAAATCCTGTTCTGTGTTTGTCAAAATTTACAATAGATCTGCTGCAAAATTTCTCTCCATGGTCTTGACAAGTGCATGCCATCCTGTTGAAGCATGTGTGTCCAAAATTAGGCTTGGATATGCAATACATCAACATTTTTGAATGTAGGTATTTATCCAAAAAATCTTTTTACTCACAGTGACCTGGATCTCTTTTTTATATGTGTACAAGCTATGCTTTTTTCTCAACTAACAGAGACACCCTACAGATGGGATAATTTGTACCAGTGTGAATAAAAATAATCCATACTTCCGTACATTAAAGCATTCTAAGGCCTTTCTCACATCTTGTACTTCTGCTCCTGACAAGCACAACACTATTTGATGTTCATTATCTTCTCTACATATATAAGTATCAGTTCCTCTAATAATTTAATCACCAGTTTCAAGTATATTATTTCTGACTAGATGTAGGGAGTCTTCAACTTCTAATTCAGTAATATCTTTTCAATCAGTTGTTACAAAGGAATGAACTTCAACACCATTATTATTGTTAACTCCCCTTATCTTTCATTGCTTATAACATTTGCAAGCATATAATTCTCATCCAGCTGGCTTTGTACATCCACAGCTTGAGCAATGTTGTCAACATCTGTCTTTCTCCTCTTTTTTCTTACAGTAATGTTCTTCAACCCTTCCAAGTTCAATTTAGATTTCTTCATTTTCACCTACCCCTTTCCTCTCTTTTCTACCTTCTCTTTTGGAAAAAGTGTGCCTTTTTCTGTAGACTGAAGGTTTTCTTTTTTTTTCCCAAAATGTTTTTATTCATTTTATAACACAATAACTTAACAGTATAGCAACAAGAAAATACAAATAAACTATATACAATGTCCATAACAAATAAAAAAGCAATATGCATAAGAGAGCAGATTAGACAATTTTGTCCAAGCAATTAAATCATGAGTTGTGTTGTTAGTCCTTACTTTTATAGTAGCAATTTCTTTTCTACAAATATATTTCACAAGATGAATAAACTCAACTTTAAAGACAGGAGTAGATTGGGATTTCCAATTTTAGTAACAATTTTCCTTGCTATAGAGAGGATAGAGCATAGTAAAAAATGTTTTTTAGGAATGGCTTCAGGAACAGGAACATTGAAAAGGATAAGGGAGTCAGAAATTGTGCAGTTGTATAGAGCTTTACAAAGATGTTTAAAAGTCTAACCAAAATGGGGAAATTATTTTGCAACTAACAACCATATATATCCAGTCAGCAGTGGGGTGTCCACATCTCCAGTATTTCTTTTCATCTTTCTTGTACATTATTGCTAGTCTATGTGGAGTGAAAAACACCTATGTAAAAAATTCCATGTGTATACATGCCAGAACAGAGAAGATATGGATTCCTTCACCGATTGTAAACAAAGTTTTTATCTTTCTCTGAGAATGCTTGTCTATTAACCTGATGTGAATAATTCCAAAAAGAAACATCTGTTTTGCTAAAATCATTTCTGAGAATTTTATAAATGACAGATATGTATGAAATATTCTTGGGTGAGCTATTAATGATCGTTGAGATAAAATCCAAGATTTTTAAGTTACTCTTATTGTATGCCTCTAATGAGGGTACAAGCTTAGTATGTATAAAATCCTTACAAGTTTGGATGTCTAGCCAATTGCAATTTTGCAAACTGTATCTGCTGATCAAATAGTCTGCAGAACTTATTTTATTAGCTGAGAGAAACTGATTCCAATGTAATAGGTCACCCTTCTTAAATATTTTCTGAATATCAAAAAGATATCAAACATTCATTTGTGTAAGCAATAGGAAGCATAATTATTAATAAATTCTTAATTAATAGAAAACATAACCTTTTTAAACAGCAGCAATATTTGGTTTATAACAGGTGTGAGAACAAGTTTTGACCTTTGACTTTGAATGTATATTTTTAAAATCCATATAAAGATGTTTGCATGTATTTGAGTATATGGTTCAAGCAATGTCCTATTACTATTAAGAAATAAAGTTTCATGTATCGATTTTCAACATGATGTATAAGAAGTATTTTTCCAAAGCAACACTATGTTAATAAATGTGGAGTTTAAATAAAAATCAATATTTGGAAACCCTATACCTCCTTCATCCCAGCTTGAGGTGTGCCAGAGAAGAGAAATTCTTGTTTTTTCGTGATACCAAAGGAAGTTAAGTAATAAGTTATTCATTTTCTGTTTACTTTTGACAGGTGGGGAAATTATTAGAGCTTGGCCAATGAATAAGATTTTAGGTAACAGTATCATTTTAATTAAAGTTAGTCTGTCTTCAATGTGAAGAAGAGTCTGTTCCAGCTGTCTATTAGACTAGTAATTGAGTTTATAAGTTGTTGGTAATTAAATGTGAGTGATTTTTTGGTACTTACGTATTATCGCAAGCACATTCTGAACAAGAGAAACGGCTCATGTACAAGTCGTTCTCCTGCTGGAATGTGTGATACATAAGGTCTCCAAGGTTTGGAAAGCAACTTGACACATACATGCCAGAAATTAGATGTTCTCTGCAGTTTTAAAACAAAAGTAGGCACCACCTGCCATATGTTTCAAGTGTCAGACCGATAACATGGACGTTGTCAAATAAAAACCTCGCTATGAGACCTTTTTCTCTTTATTTCAAAGCATAATGAAGTAGTTTCATAAATTATATAAACAGATGCACTTCAGGAGCAAGACAAGAAATTGACGTTACTACAACCGTCATTCTTATAACTACAGGTAGATAACCTGTTTAAAGTGGTCCGCACGATTCACATGCCAGATCTTCATGACTTAAGCTTCTGCTTATGCAAACTACTGCCAATGTTATTATGCAGAATTTTACTTGCATGACACAGCATCATGAAGTTCAAATGTGGCACACTGCTTTAATTCCTCAGCGCTTTACATGCCAAAGATACAAAGTTAAAGAAATACTAGAAAAATGGGACCTTTAATGCGTACGCCATTACCTTTGGCCTGTGTGCCTCATGAAAATGCTGAAAGACATCTGTTAAAGAAGCATTTAAAAATACACCTTTTAAATGTTCTGCTTTTAATATTTGTATTGAAATGTTTTATTATACAGCTGTCAATGTTTTGGGACGATTAAATGTTCTGGTCATGCTGAAAGTGGCTTGTGAAGACAGACTTCAAATGTGGTTGCGATAATACGTAAGTACCAATTTTTTTTATAATTAGACTCAATAATGATACCTAGAGATTTAATATGCGTGTCCTCTCAGTTTATGTCTCTTTTTGATCTAAGTTTCATAGTTAACATTTTTATTCAGTAGAAGTGTCTGAGTTTTGTTGTGATTGAATTTTTGAGCAGAGATGTTGAAAATTCAGTAGATCACCTATTACATAATCTAGACTGAAAGTTTTCTGATAGACTGGTGTTATCATTCCCTGTAATCTGTGTGTTGCACGATATAACCATGCCCTTTTTAATATGTATTCTGTTTGTTTTATAGACACTAATCAGTTTCTTTTTCTTCGTTGCTATTTGTTGTGAACTTCTTCTACATGCTCTGAATCCTTCTGTCAAGACATGAAGGTGGCTGAATGAATATGTGTTTGTATCAACGTAGGCGGTTGTACTATGTGAGTTAGACATTGAATGCCAACTTTGTATGTGCATATTTCTGTTGTAGCATGTGTGGGTGAGTGTTTTCATGAGCATCAGCAAGTGTTTGGAGTCTTGTTTGTGGACGATTGGATGTGTGGATGTGTGTGTGTGTGTGTGTGTGTGTGTGTGTGTGTGTGTGTGTGTAGGGAAGTGCTTAAGCTACCACAGTGCATGCACTGGTATGAACACTAGCACTGTTAGATCTGATAGCACAGTGTTTGATTCAGAGAAATGGTAATGAAGTGTATCTCTGTGTGGCTTTTACATTTCTTTGAATCAGAGATTAGTAATTGACCAGTCCATGTTGACCAATTAGCATGGGTGGAGAGAGCCTCTTTGAATCCTAGCCAGTGTTGTTATACTTTTCTGCTTTTATCATGTTTCCAGTTATCAAGCTAAATTGAGTAGATGATTATTGAATATTTTAACAACATCAAGTTTGCGAATGAGACCAGTTAGTGTGCGTCATTCTTCCAATATTAACTTTGTTTCATTGCATAATAGGGTAGAGTGTTAGCAAACTGATTTTAGAGTAATACATGGGTACAGTTAAGTAACTGGGTTAGTCTTAGTCCTACTAGTCCAGTAGGCTCTTTTCATGAGAGACCCAAGGTGGTATTTATACTTCTAGAGGAAATTTGGATATGTCACAGTGAGCTTCCCCTAATCTTTTCGATAAGTGCCATGGGATCTTTTACATCCACCTGAGCTACTAACAACGCAAGCAAATGAGGCCTCTGTTTTGGTTTAACATTTCATTTTAACCACTGATAACTACTGTATTTTTTGAATTTGTAGAAGAAAACAATTTGCATTGCTTCTATCCCAGTCTAGCTGCTTTTTAAGCTACTAGTCTTCATTATAGAAAAAAATAATGTGTTTTCTTCTACTTCTATTATTGTTTAGACATATATCTAAGGATATGTCCCTTACAACAGGTACTGTCCATCTGTATTTAAAAAATAATATCCATTAAGTGATATTTATTAAATGGAATCTTCTTCAGCTTGCTGAAAAACAATTTAATGAATGATTTTTAGCTAGATGCTGACTATAGTTAGTGAAATATTTCAGTACAACATCCTGGACCTTCAATACCCCTCTTACTTCTATACAATACTTCAAGATACGGGCACCAACGTAATTTGGATCCTTGGTGAGAATCAGGTTATAAAACCTCTGCCAAATTACTTATGCGGAGAACATTTCATATTTCCATACTGGATCAGTCGAGGCTTGGGTTAACAATGACCGCCACCAGTACTGTTAGCCAACAGGGTGCTGGCAGAAATTGGGCTACTGTTGGCCGAAGGAGAAGAGGAGGGGCAAGACATGCCCAAAGGCAGGAAGAGAGGAGGAAGGTTAGGAGTGTAGTAGTGAGGGTAGGAACTTTGAATGTTGGCAGTATGACTGGTATGGGGAGAGAGCTAGCTGATATGATGGAGAGAAGGAAGGTTGGTATATTGTGCATGCAAGAGACCAGATGGAAGGGAAGTAAGGACAGGTGTATAGGAGGCGGGTTCAAATTGTTCTATCATGGTGTGGATGGCAGGAGAAATGGGGTAGGGGTTATCCTAAAGGAACAGTATGCCAAGAGTGTTTTGGAGGTGAAGAGAGTGCCTGATAGAGTGATGTTTATGAAGCTTGAAATTGATGGTGTAATGATGAATGTTGTTAGTGCATATGCTCCACAAGTTGGGTATGCGATGGATGAGAAAGAAAAAATTTGGAGTGAGTTGGATGAAGTGGTGGTGTGTGTACCCAAGGGTGAGAGACTAGTGATTGGAGCGGACCTCAATGGGCATGCTGGTGAAGTGAACAGAGGGTATGAGGAAGTGATGGGTAGGTATGGTGTTAAGGAGAGGAATGCAGAAGGTCAGATGATTGTGGACTTTGCGAAATGGATGGACATTGCTGTGGTGAATACGTATTTTAAGAAGAGGAAGGAGCATAGGGTGACATACAAGAATGGAAGAATATGCACACAGGTGGATTTTATCCTATGTAGGAGGGCCAGTCTGGAGGAGATTGGAGACTGTAAAGTGGTGACAGGGGAAGGTGTAGTTAAGCAGCATAGAATGGTGGTCTGTAGGATGACGTTGGTGATCAAGAAGAGGAGGAGGAGGAGTGTGAAAGCAGTGCCAAGGATTAAATGGTGGAAGTTAAAAAAGGGTGATTGTGAGGTGGAGTCCAGGGAAGAGTTAAGACAGGCACTGGGAGGCAGTGAAGAGTTACCGAATAGCTGGGTAACTACAGCAGAGCTAGTAAGGGAGACTGCTAGAAAGGTGCTTGGTGTGACATCTGGACAGAGGAAGAAGGACAAGGAGACCTGGTGGTGGAATAAGGAAGTACAGGAGAGTATACTAAGGAAGAGGCTGGCGAAGAAGAAGTGGGATTGTCAAAGAGATGAAAAAAGTAGACATGAGTATAAGGAGATGAGACACATGGCAAAGAGAGAGGTGGCTAAGGATAAGGCATATGGAGAGTTGTATGAGAGATTGGACACTAAACAGGGAGAAAAGGACCTGCACCGATTGGCTAGACAGAGGGACAGAGCTGGGAAAGATGTGCAGCAGGTAAGGGTGATAAAGGATAGTGAGGGAAACATACAAGTGAGGAGAGTGTGTTGAGTAGATGGAAAGAGTACTTTGAAGGATTGATGAATGAAGAGAATGAGAGAGAAAGAAGGTTGGATGATGTGGGGATAGTGAATCAGGAAGTGAAACAGATTAGCAAGAAGGAAGTTAGGACAGCTATGAAGAGGATGAAGAATGGAAAGGCTGTTGGCCAAGATGACATACCAGTGGAAGCATGGAGGTGCTTAGGTGAAATGGCAGTGGAATTTTTAACCAGATTGTTTAATGAAATTTTGGAAAGTCAGAGGATGCCTGAGGAGTGGAGAAAAAGTGTTTTGGTACCTATCTTTAAGAATAAGGGTGATGTGCAGAGCTACAGTAACTACAGAGGGATAAAATTGATCAGTCACAGCTTGAAGTTATGGGAAAGAGTACTGGAAGCTAGGTTAAGAAGGGAGGTGATGATTAGTTAACAGCAGTATGGTTTCATGCCAGGAAAGAACACTACAGATGCAATATTTGCTCTGAGAGTTTTGTTGGAGAAATACAGAGAAGGTCAGAAGGAGTTGCATTGTGTCTTTGTGCACTTAGAGAAAGCATATGACAGAGTGCCTAGAGAGGAGTTGTGGTATTGTATGAGGAAGTCGGGAGTGTCAGAGAAGTATTTAAGAGTGGTACAGGATATGTACAAGGGTAGTGTGACATTGGTGAGGACTGCGGTGGGTGTGACAGATACGTTTAAGGTGGAGGTGGGATTACATCAAGGATCAGCTCTGAGCCCTTTCTTATTTGCAGTGGTGATGGACAGGTTGATAGATGAGATCAGACAGGAGGCCCCGTGGACTATGATGTTTGCAGATGACATTGTGATATGTAGTGAGAGTAGGGACCAGGTTGAGGGGACCCTGGAGAGGTGGAGATATGCTTTAGAGAGGAGAGGAATGAAGGTCAGCAGGGCTAAAACAGAATATATGTGTGCAAATGTGAGGGAGGGTAGAGGAATGGTGAGGATGCAGGGAGTAGAGTTGGTAAAGGTGGATGAGTTTAAGTACTTGGGATCAACAGTTCAGAGTAATGGTGAGTGTGGAAGAGAGGTGAAGAAGAGAGTACAGGCAGGGTGGAATGGGTGAAGAAGAGTGTCAGGAGAAATTTGTGACAGACGGGTTACCAGTAAGAGTTAAAGGGAAGGTCTACAAGAGGGTAGTGAGAGGAAAAGTTGAAGGCCTAAGATAAGGTTTATGGATGTGGTGAGAATGGACATGCAGGTGGTTCGTGTGAAAGAGCATGATGCAGAGGACAGGAAGAAATGGAAACAGAAGATCCGCTGTGGCGACCCCTAACGGGAACAGCCGAAAGAAGATGATGATGATGATGGGGAGAATCATGTTATATAACTTACTTTGAAGTTATATAACTTACTTTGAGGTCCAATGGACACCAAAGTAAACTGAGTTAATGGAGAGAAGCATGCAAAACATAGCTCTCAACCTCTTAGTGCAAGAAATCTGGGCAAGGCCTACAAGAATGGAGGGAACATAGGCCTCAGAATAGGGACAGATTTTAAATATTTTAAAAACAAAGAATAATGCTCACTACACTCTGTTTGCCTGATAATAAACAAAGACTATAATTGCAACAAAAAAAAAGCTTAAATAAGTGTGAAGTATACTTTTGTTGCTGTGTTCAAAGTCAGTCAGTCAGTCACAAAAGGTAACAAATGTTCACAAAAGAAATGAAAGCTGTACTTTAACTTATTCCAGTATAATATCTGTAACAGCAAAATCATTCAAAACAGATATGTGCACACGCAAAAATATTTGATAACAGCTGATATTATAAACATAGAAATATATGAGAATAAAAATGTAAAATCAGGTGAAATATGGATGAAAAATGAAAAAAAAAGTATATATATCAGCATCTAACAATTAGCCCCAATGGTTTGCAAGTAAAATACAGAGACAACGACACAAACATGGAAAAAAAATATCAGTAAATAAATGTTATAAATATAAAAGTAAAAAAGCCGAAAAAGGCCAAAAAAGTGTAGGCAAAAGGGTGAAAGAAGAAAGAAGGGGTTGTTTTTGATAGGTTAAGTTTTTGGATTCATGGGTCATTGGGGGTACAAACCAGGTCTAAGCCTGAAAGCCTGATGATCCATCTCTTCTATCTGTTCCGTGGTGTTAAAATATCTCCTCTTCTACGAGATAGATTGAATTTATATAAAACAAAAAGCAAACATTGTTTTATGTAGATGTTATAAAGCTATGTTGGGTAGATGTAGAGCATTTTGCAGAGAACATACATTTTTGTTTTATTCTGTTCTTTAATTAATTCTGTTGTCTTCTAATTCTTTCTGTCCTGCGTAGTGAACAGCAGGTTGTAATACACCACATGGCTTGGGTAATACACACAACTGTGAAATGAAAAGTGTATGGGTAATGAATAGAATGAATTTTTATTCCTCTTTAATTTATTTGCAATTTTTTAATTTTTTTTATTTTTTTGCATATTTGATGTTTTTTGTTTTTATATATTTTTGATGATTTTTCATATCATTTTTTCATTCTTTTTTCACATGACACATTATTTTTGGAATTTTTATGCAGATTTTTTTATTTTTCTTCATTAGATCATTTTCATTTGCTGTATTGAACATTTATGCTAAATAAATTGTATTTAATATTTTTATTAAATGTGTCTCTATTAAGCATGTTATTAGTTTTTTTGCTAGCATACAATTTTTTCAAATGTTTAATAAATACTATTGTTATGTGCCATATTTTGTGTGTTGTATATTATTACTAGTATTAATATAGTTGCTGCGTATATGTTTGTTATACAATTTGCATATATAATAAAGTATGTATATTGTTGGCTATATGTAATGATTTTACAACATTTTTATTTTGTGCATGCAACATAGATTAAAGTGGCTGGAAATACTTTTGCTCACTTTTAACGTTTTGTTTGTATATATTATAAAGCTAGGAAACTTCATTGAAGCTTTTTATTACATTTTTTTTAATTTCATTTTTCTGTTTTATATAATATTTTCTATTGTTTTCCTATTTTTACTTTTATATAACATTTTGATATTTACTGGTTTTCTCTTTTTGTTTTATGTTCTTCATTTCATCTCTTGATGGCCTTTTAATTTTATTACCTATGTTTCTCTCATTTATTTTAATATATCCTATATTTTTCATTTTCACACATTTTATCTTAGTTTTTATACATTTTTTGTTTTAGCTTTTTTATTTACATTATATTATTTATTTAGATTAATATTTTTTTTGATATTATTTTATGTTTATGAAATTTGTTATTATGAATTTTATATATTAGATAGTATCTTTTATTTTTAATTTTGTTTTTATATATTTAGCTATTTTTTGTACTAGTATTTCATTAATATTATTATTATATTAAATTTGATATTAATTATATAATATGTATAGTTATTGTTCATACATATTTACTATAAAATATATTATAATAGTATTTTATTTAAATTTATTTTGTGTTTGCATGAATTATAAGTGAATACTATAGATAATTAGTATATTTACAAATACATTTATATACATTTTATTTTATTTATTGCAGGATGTGCATATACAGTTAATATAGGAACATTTGTTTATATTACACATTTTTACATGTGGCAAAAGTAGAAGTGTGATAGTATATATATTTTTTATAACTTACAAAATTTTTTACATGTTATATGTTTTTATTTAGTTTATATAAAAATATATTTTGAAATTTTTTTTATACTACAAAATTTGCATCAAAAGTACAAAATATTTATACACATTTTGGATGTGACATCAGAGTGTTTAATGTTTTTGACAATAACAGGTGTACTAATTTGTTGTGAGTAGGCTGTGACTACATTATTGTATATCAGTGTTAGTTTAAATATTTATGTATTAAGGGATGTGCTTGTATGTTTGATCTGAGTTATTTTTGAAAGCATTTTGCTGAGCGCTGGTTTGGTGCTTTTATTTTTTAATAAATGTGCGAACTTTTTTTTGTTTTTTTTTTGCTTTTTTTTCTATGTTGTTGGTTTCAGCCTTTGGCTATTGTGAATTTTATTTTTTCGGTACTTTTCTACTGGTTTTTTTGACTCTTTTTATGCATGTTTAAGTTCTTTTCAAGGCTTCTTTTGTTACATAGTGTCTTTTACTGAGCAAAGGGTTTTGTTTGAACTTTTGTGAATTACTTTAAAGCCTGTTTAAAGTTGCAGATTTTAAATATTGCTCTTATAAACTTAAAAAGTTGTTAGAATAACAGATTTTGTTACCATACATTTTCTAAAGTATATGACGTCTGAAGTTCAAATTCTTGTCGTTATTTAGTGACTTCAATCTTCATTGATGTGCTGGAAAACCACACATTTTATGAAGAACAAACTAAAAATTTGAGGCATAAATGTGGACATTTTGTGAAAATCTTGACAGTTGAGAGTTATTCAAAACAGTTTTGTTGAAATGACTTTCATTCAGATGCATTTGTTTAGACATATACAACATGCTCTGTGCTTCAGTAAGCCATAGTACTAGCTAGAGTATATATTATTCAGACTTGCAGCATTACTGTAATATTTCTCATGACTGTCCTCCTTCTGTTTGACACACTGCTTACCTTTATTTATTTATTTATTTTATTTTACATTTGTTGACCGGGATAGTCCAACTGGATACATGTCCATTTTCAGTGGAGGGTCAGGGAGAAAAGCACCAAACACAGCATACAGAAAAAAGTAATACAGGAAAATTCATAATATCAGTACATATTGCAAACAGTTTACAGACTCTGTTCAGTCAAGCAAGTTATACATTCGATCATTATTAAACTTATATAAGTATCTAAACTAACAATTATGTCACAGTTTGTATGTAGTATAAAGTACTGTTTGGCACACACTTATAGAAAGGAGCTAGTCAGGAGTAGAACAAGGACATAACCAGTGTGTCTTAAAATGTTGTCTGAGACTTTTTTTTTAATTGAGTTACTGAGGATACTGGAGTAAGGTCAGCAGGAAGGGAGTTCCAAGTTTTGCTGACAGAGTTGGCAAACAGGGAGTCCCCAGCTGAGTTATTGGTTTTGAATATTTGAACCAGCAGTCTATTAGATGAACGAAGTGGCCTGAGGTTACTGTAGGGGCTAATGATGTTTTTAAGTGCAGGTGTATTTTTCAGATTGGTTGAATACTTTATATGCTGCTAGAAGCTGGTTGTATTGAAGTAGGCTAGGTAATTCAAGCCACCCTAGAAGATTTAGGTTATGACAGTGGTGTGTCCTAAATGCCGTGCCTGTGGCAAATCTAGCAATGTGGTTATAACAGCTAGAGAGCTTGCTAAGGTCGGATTTTTTCAGATTGGTGAAGAAAGGAGAGGCATAGAGAAGGGTAGAGAGTAGATGGGAACGGGCAATAGCAGTTCTAGCAAGTGGAGTAAGAAAAGGTTTAATCTTATAAAGGGAGCCAAGTTTTTTATTAATGGTTTTGATAGTTTGGTTGACATGAATGTCAAATTTAAGGTTATTATCTACTATAACACCTAAGAGTTTAGTTTGGGCTTCTGGGGAGATAATGGTGCCATTATTAGATTTAATGGTAAATAATAGTGATGAGGACCTATGAGTGGGGGGGGGGGGAGTAGCAGTTTTGTTTTGTTAGGGTTTAAGATCAGGTGATGATTAGAGAGCCAGTTTTCAAAAGTGTTAAACATATTCTGGGACAATGTCATTAGTTTTGATTGGGAGGTGGCTGAGCAGATTAAATTGGAGTTATCTGCACATTGAATACAGGTTGCATCTGGGATGACAGACTGGAGGTCATTAATAAAGATAGAGAAAAGAAGGGGTCCTAACGATTTTCAGTGGTTGTCAAACAAAATGTTTGACCCAAATATGTACTCATATCTATTTAGATATAGCCTTTCTATGAATATATTTTTATATAACACTAATCAAGCAGCTTTAGATTTACCATGGTATTACTGTAATTTTCTTTTTCAGTTGTGTCTTCAGCACTGTTAGGATTTCTGATGTAATGAGTTTCTTTCATTCATTTACGGAGTTTGACTGACTGTAGTGGTATCTTTTGTAAGCGTTCTCCTTGTCTGCATATGGGCAATCATTTTACTACAAAGCTTACTTTACTCTTTTTAATGGCATCTGTGATATTTCTGCATCTTACTTTGAGAAAACAAAACTGCATTTCCTTCTGTCACATTTGAATGCTATCAATCTAAGTAACTTTGAAGCCACAACTGCTACTGCTGATTATTTTGGCAACCTTATTATTTGTATTTTTTTTTTTTTGTACCCAAGGTGGTGGTGCTGCGGTAGCGTTGTCGCCTCACAGCAAGACGTTGTCCCATTCGCTCTCAGCTAGAGCATCTTCTGTGTGGAGGTATGCATGAATGGGTGTACCTTCGTTGAAGGTTGTGCGTCAGGGCTGGTAATCCACTACCAAACATTAGCGGACCGGAGTTCCGCTGTGGCGACCCCTTACCCGGATAAGCCGAAAGACACAACAACAACAACATTATTTGTAGGTTTTTAGGGCAAGGACACACTACAGAGCCTTTAACTTCTGTTCTTCACTTTTTGTCCATCCTGTATACTAGCCCAAATTCAAAAGGATTTAGTGCAGTCATTCTTGATTATTTTTACCTTTGTTTTCAATATAATGTTTCTGGGTATCAAGTGGTTTTAAGTTGAGTATGGTAGCCCCTTATTTTTTCTGTTTTTTCTGTTTCTCCTCATAGGATGAAACTCATTGTCTAAGTTCCATAATTCCTTGCTTATATTTCAGTCATTCTCATGTGCTTATTCATACATTTACCTTGTGAGCTTTACTTTATTTGTTTTGATTAGCCTGGATAAACCTAATGATGAAATGGTGGCAAACAGAACCTGAAAAATCATCCTGAAAAAGTTCATAACCCAAAATACAGTGGATGAAAGAATATCCACATAGAAAACAAAATTGTTAATGGAATCTTGTTTAAAAACTCAATGTGCTAGAGGGCAAGGGAGCTACGTCCTCTATAACTATACCGAAGGGTTTGCCATTTCCCTGAAAATCATCACATAGTAATTATCAAGTATTTAACACACCTGGTTCACAAACATCCTTTTCCACCTTTGATACTTCCAGATAACTTAGTTTCCTGAAATACCTGAAAGACTACTGTCGTCACCCTGTCCCATTCCAGCTTCATGCCTTTTATACACTGCCACCATACATGCTGCATTGAATGAAAGCTCCATACATAGCATTTATGTATTTAAAATTTGTTCACCGAGGTAGAACACTGATCGCAAGTGACCAATTTCTATCTCAGCCGGGGAATACAAAGAAAGTCAGACTTACATAGATACAGTTGCATAGATATAGTGCAGGGCAAATCCCAGTAACAACCCACATGGTGGAACCATAATATCAATAAGCTTTATAATAAAAGGAAAAGAATTTTGACCAAAATTAAGAAGAAGAATTCACAAAATGTTAGAGCCCTTGCCTCTGAAATAAAGAAAAACAAATCAGGAGTTTAATAAAATCCACCAAAACTAAATCTGAGGCTAAGCCAGGTAACCAAACCAATGATAATCACATGGCATTTTTAGTTATGTTCATATTCATAAAAGCACAGTGCAGCAATGCACTGAGTTGATTGTGAAGGATGTTACCTACAGTGAGGCTGAAGATATATTAAACCTACTGGCTGATAAATTTAGTTCTAACTTCACCCCTGTCTCTTCCCTCTGTCTCTCCCCCAAGATAGACCTGAAATTGTCTTGACTCCAGCCACCACACAAGACCATGTCCTAAAAGTGCTATTAGAAGCTAAAAATACTGCATCGATGAGTTCTGACAATATCCCTGGACACATCTTAAGTAGCATAAAGTGCAATTTAGCCAAAGCCCTAAAAACACTGTACAATCCCAGCCTCCTATAGGTTTTGTACCAAGCAAATGGAGAACAGCTATAGTCATTCCCCTGCATAACAGAGGACCTTCCTGAGATCTAGACACTTACAGAACCATAAGTCTGACCAGCCTGATAACTTATCAGGGAATTAATCAATCAGGACATAGGGAACCTCCAAACTCTAGACCTGTTGCAGTTTGGATTCATCAAGGGCAGGTCATGCTTACTCAACCTGGTGGATTTTTTTTGAAAAGGTCACCAAAGCAGTGGATGAAGACAAAATTGTACACCCCACATATCTGAAACGAGAGTAAGCACAGTGAGAAACACTTACCGGTGAAAGCGTGTCTCAGTATTCCAGAGCCTTGCTTGCAAGTACTATAGGTACGATACCAAAAACCAATAAATTGTCAGAAAAATGGAATAAATTCCAATTGTGCTAGCAACAGCAAACATGCAGATGGTCTGAGCAACAAAAAATCTTGTAAAAGCTTTAAAATTCCAGTAATGTAAAGCGGAGATCTGTATTCTTTTTATTAAATTCTAATCATGGTAGGTGAGTGCATAATGTTTAATGTTAATAACAACCAGTGTTTTTATATACAGTGATATTGCAGTAAACACATTTTGCAGTAAAAACATTTTATTTCTTTGCAACAATAAAGTAAAAGTAATTCATATTCATTGTAT
Organism: Protopterus annectens; assembly: GCF_019279795.1. Classification (NCBI taxonomy): domain Eukaryota; kingdom Metazoa; phylum Chordata; order Ceratodontiformes; family Protopteridae; genus Protopterus; species Protopterus annectens. Next base: position 678,923,974 of record NC_056733.1, read on the forward strand.
TCTTGTAGTTTTCGTGGTTTACTTTGAATTCCTGTGAAGCTGGGAATAAAGGGAGGAGAACGATAAACTGATAGGAGGGAGAGGGGTGTATGTGTATGTGCGTCTGAGTTACAGTAATAGTTGTATGCTGGAGTGTGCTAATTGGTGGAAGAAAGGTGTGTGTGTGTGTGTGTGTGTGTGTGTGTGTGTGTGTGTGTGTGTGTGTGTGTGTGTGTGTGTGGGTGATGGAGATCAGACAGGGGTGGGGCCTGTAAGGAGGAAAGGATGTTGATAGGAGCATTAAAAAGTTTGAAGATTGCTGTCAAATGGGAGCCAAGAGGGCAGGCTGGGAAAAAATTGGTAGAGATGTGGGTGTGTGGGTGTCAATGGGCTGGACAAGTAATGTGTGATGGAGATCAGATGGGGGGGCATCTAGGGAGGGAAACGCACTGATAGGGGTTAATTTGAAAATTGAAAAGATGCAGCGCAATGGAGGTGATGGGGGGTATTCAGGCCGGGGCCCAAGACGAAGGGAAATTGGAAATGAGGTTTCGCTTTTTTAAAATGGTATGTGGCGGGAGTTGAGTTCAGCATATGGCAGATGTCCAATTAAATAAAATAAATTAAGAGTGAATAAAGAACCAATTTAATTTAAGTCAAAATAAAAGATGGTGTTTGATGCTAAGAAACAGTCTCAGAAAGAAGGACATATTTTGTGTTTCATGGTCTTAGAAATATTAGCAACAGTGGCTGGAATGTGTTAGAGATCCAAGTTTCATAAAAGGGGGGCGGCGAGCTAAGTGAAAACCAGGGTTGGTGATTTGAGAAGCTCTCAAGCTGAAGATAATTTAAATTAAGGATAAATGTGTAAATGTAATCATTGTTAAATGGGGGGGGGGGCAAAGTTAAAATTGGGCTGAGGATATGAGCAACTCTCCTGTTGGAGTTAATTTGAAAAAATAAGGAAGCATCAGATAATGTAATCGTAAAATGGTGGTCTAGTGAGAAACCGAGCTGGGAGGGGGGAAAAAATGTGGTGGCCAAGCAGTAGAGGTGAGGAGTGAGTGGCACTTGGGGTGCTTAGAAAAGGTTGACCTAGCTAGATCAAATTTGGATATTACAGTGTGGAAGGAGGTGGGATGGAAAATTGTGAAGGGAAGGTGGGGTGAGTGAGAAGGGATAGTGAGTCTGCGTGTTTGGAGCCAAAAAACATGCTATGTCACATTCTGTAAGTCTAAATTGAAAAAAGCAAGTACAGTGTTGGATCAATAATAACATGAATTAAAATTAAATAAAAATAAATAAATACGAGTATAGATGAAGCAGTGAGACTGGAAGCTCAGATCCTAAACCTTGTTAGCATGAAACCATCCTAGTAACTAACAGTATAACAAGAAATAATGAAAATAAATGTGACAGTAATACTGTGCAAGTCCAAGTTCCTGCATTACGTAGTAGTCAGTAGAACCATTGCAAGCTTTGGGAAATCATTGTTGTTAACACCATATAATCTGAAAATCAATAATTAAATGAAATAGAATTAAATAATTACTTTATGCTCGGGGTGTTCTTGTTGCCCAAGTTTGCGATTTCGCCATAAGGCATCATCAGGCCTACCAGTTCACATATGTTTCATTAAACACAATTTAGCATTTACTATGCCTTGATCGATAGTAGTAAAAGAATGAGTGGGTCTTTTAGGGTACCTGTGGAAGGAAACGTTTTTTTGTTAGTACTATGTGTTATTTGAGTATCGTTTTTTTTTTTTTTTTTTTTTAAATAAAGGCAATAAAGGCAAAAAAAAAACAATAAAGTAGTCATTATTCCAGGTGGTGATGAGCTGCTTAATAGTATGTGTGGTGATTCAGTTTTTTTTAAGTTTAGTAGGAATTTGATGGAGATGTGAGTGTTGAGACCCAGTCCTTTATTTGCATTTAATCTAATTTGTCATTCCAACTCGTGTTTCTCTAGGTTAAGGTTGGTGGGTCCTTGGATGGTGCCTTTTTCCAGTGTGTCCACGATGTGGAACCAAAACTTGTTGTGGCTCAATTTATATTTAGCGTGTTTAGCCAGAGCATTGTTAGGTTGGTGTACTTGATGTCATGGAGATGTTGCGTGATTCTGTTCTTAAATTTGTTAATGGTTTTTCCAATATAGAAGGCAGGGCAGGCTAGGCATTCTGTGTTGCAGTCACTGGTTTGTTTGCTGAAGTATGACTTATTTGTATTGGGTAGATCAACAGAAGAGAAAAAAGCCAGCACCCTGGAGGATTCTAATGAAACAAAACTTTATTCAACTGAAACTAGACCGGTTTCAGCAACAAGGCTTTCATCAGTAGTGTATAACGCCATGATGGTGATTGCAAGTCTTATATACTCTCAAATATGAGTCATATAACATCACTTCCTGTGCAAACAAAAACATTTTTAAAAAGCAATACGTCATGTCAATAATAAAGTCAAGTAAAGATAATAATAGTAGTAGATGGATTGTGGATTGACAAATTGAAGGTTATATAAAAATACATACAACTTCAAAAAAACTTTTCAAATATCATACATCTGGATACAGACGTATATATAATGCAAAATAATTTTGCAAGAAAATATATAATATATTGGAACATGATATATTAACACATGATATACTATTATCACAAGAACTGAATTATAATTTGTCATTTAGTCCCGGTGGAAAAAGACCACCAAGTTTGATAATCCATCTTTTTTCTTTAGCATTTAGAATTTCATGCCAGCCTGTTTTGAAACTACGATTACCCTGAATGTAGTCAATAATGACAAAAGAAAATTTGGCTGTCTGATGCTTAATTGTGTGTCTATACAATGCATTAGTCAATCTCTTATTTCTAATATCCCCCAGATGTTCCGAAATCCTAATACGAAATTGTCTAGATGTTTGGCCAATATAAAATGCCTGGCATGTGCATGTTGCAAGATATATTAACCAATCTGAACTACAATTTCCAAAGAACTGAATATCATATATTTGCCCAGTATTTTTACTGGTGAAACTAGTTGTTTTGAAGATATAACCACAAAAACTGCAGTGTCCACATGGGTAAATACCTGTAAGTTTGTCACCAGTGAGTGTTCTTTGTGTAAATTGTTCCTGCGTGTCCCTGATTCTCTTATAATGAGAAGATAGTGAACCAAGTGTTTTACCTTTTCTATAAGAAAAGTGACAACGTTCTCCCAAATAATCCGACAAAAGGGGATGAGATTGAAGTATATTCCAATGATTATTAACCGTATTAACTAAATGCCCACTATTTCTGCCATAGGTAGTGACAAATCTACATATATCAGTGTCCTGATTCTTGGAACGGATATTATATTGAAGAAGAGATTCCCTGGATTTGGTGTGACTGAAATTGATAGCTGCATCAATGATCTGTGGGGCATAACCCCTAGACACAAATCGGTTGGTTAGATCCACTCTTTCATTGTTCAAGTCATCATGAAAGGAGCATATTCTTTTGATACGCACAAATTGAGATTTGGGTATATTCCTAATAATGTGTTTAGGATGATGACTCGCCGAATGCAGAAGAGTATTGTACTGTGGGAACTTCCTATGAATAGATGTTTTAAGTGTATTGTCCGACTGTCTTGTCAGGTGAACGTCCAAAAAGTTGATTTCATTGAGATTATACTCCACAGTAAATTCAATACCCCAAATGTTATTGTTCAGATGTTCCATAAATTCCTGGAGATATTCCTGACCTCCTTTCCATATTAGCCAGCAGTCGTCCAGGTACCTCCTCCATATATCCATCTCAGGTAAATATATGTTGTGCATAGGATCATAAATAATTTGTTCCTCAATATATCCCATGAAGAGGTCAGCATATATGGGTGCAAAAGATGCACCCATAGCTGTACCTTGTAGTTGCCAATAACAATCTTGCTGGAAATAAAAGATGTTCTTTGTAAGAATATGTTCCACCATGCATAACAATAATGTGTTCATCCCCGGAGGATACAAATTAGATTTGTTTAACCAAAAATCCAAGGCCTGAAGCCCCGCCCAGTGTGGAATGCTAGTATATAGGGAGGACACATCCAGAGTACACATTAACCAAGTTGGTTCTAGTTCAGTTTCAGAAACAATCTGCAAAAATTCAGTCGTATCCTGAATTCTGGCCCGAACATATGTTAATAAAGGTTTTAATTTATCTGTAAGGAAGACCGATATAGGTTCCGTGAGTGACCCAATACCGGAGACAATTGGTCTACCTGGAGGCTGAAAACTGGACTTATGAATTTTGGGAAGTAGATATAGCTGTTGTTTAGCAGGATCCTTAACTATAAGATTTGTTTTTGTTTTTTCAGAAATAATACCGGATTCGACTGCTTCCTGCAAAAATTCATTAATCTCTGATTGGAAACTCGGTGTAGGATCAATGGCCATCTTTATATAATGATGACGATTATTAAGTTGTCGAAGTCCTTCATTGACATAAGAATCATGATCCATAACAACAACCGCGCCCCCTTTGTCTGCAGGGATGATCACAATATCTGTGTTATTCCTAAGTTGTTTGAGGGCCATTTGTTCTTTATGGGATAGATTATGTTTCATAAAGTTACCTGAGCCATACTGGAAGTGTATATCCTTGATCACTGCTTGCTGGAATACTGCGACATGTTTGTCCATGGGAGGATTAAATTTAGATTTATAGAATCTAAAATCAGATGATCTTTAAGTGTCAGGCATATCATCATGTTGTTTAAAGAATAATTTAAGATTGATCTTCCTACAGAACTCAATAGTGTCACTAACCATGGTACTTTCATCAATAAAAAAACCAGGGACAAAGCCGAGGCCTTTATTAAGCAAGGAATATTCATCAACAGTTAAAACATGTTTTGAGATGTTCAAGACATTGGTACATTGCTGGTTTACTTCACTATTGATAGAAAGAGTTCTTCTAAGTTTGTGACCCCTGTGTTTTCTACCTGCCCGGTGTTTGTGCCCCCTAAAGGGGCCTCCATTCTCCTTCCCCTCTTTGCATTTGGAGAATCACCAAAGCTAGGTGTCTCAGTGTCTGTAGTCGAGGATTCTTCCCCTGATGTTATATAATTAGACCCTATTTTTTTCTTCAAAATGGATCTTGGTCTCTTTTTCCGTGTAAAAGAAACATTCCTGGAACCATGTGCAAACCTAACACTTTTGTGTGATTCAAACTGTCTGCCCATATCATAGTCCTTATCACGAGCAAATTTATGCAGCTTCCTACTTTTCAAATTACTTTCTAAAGCAGACAATTCTTTAGACAATTTGCTCAAGCAACCCTGAAAGTTGGTATTATGTTCAAACTGTTTGAGCTCATTGCAGGTTAGCTCAACCTCATTAATGTTACCCTGTATTGTTCTCTCATAGTAGGATGCCAAGATACGGACCCTAGCCATAGCGGCCTCTTGTTGTGCTTGTTGCCATTCCTTAAGCAGGGTCTCATCCAAGCAGATTGCAGTATCCGCACCCCTGCCTCATGCAGGGGTATGTCCCTGGTCTCATCCGAGTCCGAGGGAGAGGGTCTGAGTCTTTGCTGGCCTATTCAAAAAAGTGCCACAGATTCCTGTTTTTCCTGTTTCAAAAATCTGGGGTATCAGAAAAGAGTGGGCCAACTGTGGGATTTTTCTGATAATACACCAACTGTCCCGTATTATGTTTTTGAGTGCTTGGAAATCAGTAGAGTAAGTTAGGGTCATTACTAGTTGTCCCTGATTGTCGCTCAGTTTTTTCTTCGTTTTCCAGTTACTGTTGTTGGCTGTTAACCCCCCTGGGAAATCTGGGTTACCTATTTTAGCTTTGGAAATGGGGTCCAGAATGCTCCTGATAAGTTTCTGGTTGTAACCCCTTTCAAAAAAGTCCTTCTCCAGGTTGATGATGTTTGTTGTGAAGTCCTTGATTTCTTTTGACACTCGAGCCATTCTCAGTCCTTGTGATTTTATGATGTTCTTTTTTGTAAGGAAAGGGTGCATGCTGGCTCGATGAAGCAGTAGGTTGGTTCTGGTGGGTTTTTGATAAAGATTGTTCAAGCGCAGGCCTGTGTGTCTGTTTTTTGCGATGGTCAGGTCGAGGAAGGTGGCTTTCTCTTTGCTAAAGCTGTTGGTGAACTTTAAAAATTCTGTGGAGTTGTTGATGTGAATGAAGAATTCATTCAGTCCATCTTCTGTCCCGTTCCAATCAGTATGTCATCAATATAACGAAAGTAACATGTCATGTGTTTGAAAAATGGGGATTTGTATATGTGATCCCTTTCCCAGTTGCGCAGAGCTGTATTCGCCAAGCTAGGGGCCATGGCTGCCCCCATGGCTACTCCTTTCTTCTGTCTGAAAAAGTGGTCATTAAAACAGAAGTAGTTGTTGGAGAGCAAAATGTTTAGGAGTCTGCTGGTGACTTCTATTTCATAACTGCGGTCGGACCCTTGGGAGTTGAGAGCCTCGGCTACTGCTTCAGTGCAGTACTTGTGTGGTAGTACTGTGTATAAAACCTCAGCATTGATTGTTACTAGAAAGGAGTCATCTTTAATTGGAATGTCCTTGATTTTGCGAAGTAGATCTCCACTGTCAAGTACGAATGAGGGGTTGCCCTCGGGAAGCAGTTTAATTTTCACCTCTAAGAACACAGAGATGGTCTCAGTAATGCAGTCACTGCTCGCTATTACTGGGCGGTAAGGGGGGTCACTGAAGCTCTTATGCAGCCTGGGGATGCCGAAAAAATTGGGCAGTCTAGAGTGCTCCACTGTTAAGAAAGTGAGTAGCTAGTCACTTATTAAACTTTCTTCACATAAGTAAAGTAGCTCCTTGTTGATTTGTAAATAAGCCTGTTTTATTTTTTCCAAGTTGCACTGTTCATAGTAGGCTTTGTTTTTGAGCATTTTGAGGATCTTATCATTGTATGCCATTGTGTCAGTCACTAAAATGCCACCCCCCCTTGTCTGCCTTCATTAGCCTCCTTATTCTGTTTTGGCTGAGATTTTTGAGGGTCTTCCTTTCTTTCCGGCTCAGGTTGAAGTATTTAGTTTTTTGAGGCTTTATTAGGGTTTTGCATATGTTCCTTTTGTATTTTACTTCAAAGGCTGTAACGGTGGGGTGTGGTGGGGCACAAAAGTCACTGGGTTTGGTCCATTTTTTTTCTGGTTATCTTTTTTTTTTTTTTTGCATTGATGAAGGCTAGGTAAAAACCATAGCCGAAACTGGTCTGTTTATTGAAATTCTTTACTAATTGAATTAGTTTTCACAGCTCCCAGTTGCTGGCTTCTTTATTGTTGGTTATCTTTTTTGTCATGAAAGAATATTTTTAGATTACGTTTCCTTGTAAAGAGTTTCAGGTCGATGATGAATTGGGCAAGGTCTCCCCTTTGATGGGGTATGAAGGTTAATGCTTTTCCAGTAGCTTTAATTTGGAGGGGAAGAGCAGTTTCTCAGAGTGATTCCATATCTTGTGTGCCTGTTGTTGGTTCTTTGGTTTGGCAGCCCTGGGGGAGGGACCCAGAGGTGTTTCAGGTCCCTCTTCCCTTGCCAAGTTCTGTCCCAGTTCTGTAAGCTCTGCACTGGGGACAAGCTCAGTCTTTGGTGGTAAAATTCTTTGGTGTGGATATTCCTCGGGGAGTTCCAAGACTGGAGATTAATTTCCTTGTTCTGTGTGGTGCTTTGGTTGGCCATTGGATCCAGTTGCTGAGATGGGGGGCCATCCTGAAAAACCTGAAAGGTGGATCCATTTGCTGAGATGGGGGCATCCTGAAAAACCTGAAAGGTTTGTGTTCTGTTGTTGTTCTCTAATGGTTGTCAGGTTGTCTGTTGGTGCGGGATTCTGTCTAGGTCTCTGTTGTTGTGTTGAATCTGGGCGCTTTGAAATGTACCTGGTCACTCCTGGTCATTAAGAGTTCTTTGCTGGGTCCCATGTGAATATGAGGTGGGATGGAAATCTTGTTGAGGGGTTGGTGGTGTTTGGTTGTTTGTTATTTTCTGTTGCTTCTTGTTTCTTAGGTCCTGGTTGAGTAATCGGACCTTATCCATTATTGGATCAATTTTTGCATTTAGGTCGGCAATGCTTTTTATTCTGTCATCCATTTTGTTGATGCGTGAGAGGATCCTTTCTTGTTGGGTTTGGTTATGGGATAAGAGGATGTCTAATAGTTGCAGTCCTGCTTTTTTGAGTGCTTTGTCCCATTCAGAGGCCACAGAGTTGTTTGTAAGTCTGCAGAACAGTCTCTTGTTAATTTGTAAGCCTTTGGGGACTAATTCATTTTGGCAATAGGCTGTGAAGTAGGCATTGTCCCATTGTAGGTAATTCAGGTCCATGATGTGTTGTTCCAGTTCTGTTAAAAGGTGATAATCTTCAGAGAGTTCATTCTGTTCAGGTCTCCACGGTGATTCCCAGTCTAAATTAGGTTGTTCAAAGCATGGTTTTAATGCATCCATAGTTTTAGAGGTGTAATTCTTTTTCATTCTCTTAATGTGTCATTCTGGCGGGCTATCTTATTGTCTGACACTTGGGTACCTTGTGCAGAGAAATAGACCCCTCTGACCATGGGTCTGACAAAACTGAAACGAGCATGAGCACAGTGAGAAACACTTACGGGTGAAAGTGTATCTCAGTACCCCAGAGCCTTGCTTGCAAGTACTGTAGGTACGATACCGAAAACTAATAAATTGTCAGAAAATAGGAATAAATTCCAATCGTGCAAGTAACAGCAAATGTGCAGACGGTCTGAGCAACAAAAAAATCCTTTTCAGGTATTAATAACCTAGTATAATCTTGTAAAACCTTTAAAATTCCAGTAATGCGAAGCGGAGCAGTAAAAACATTTTATTTCTTTGCGACAATAAAGTAAAAGCCACTCATATTCATTGTGGGTAACTTATTCTTGTAGTTTTTGTGGTTTACTTTGAATTCACCTGTGAAGCTGGGAATAACGGGAGGAGAATGATAAACTGATAGGAGGGAGAGGGGTGTGTGTGTGTGTGTGTGTGTGTGTGTGTGTGTGTGTGTGTGTGTGTGTGTGTGCATGTGCGTCCGAGTTACGGTAATAGTTGTATACTGGGGTGTGCTGATTGGTGGGAGAAAGGGGTGTGTGTGTGTGTGTGTGTGTGTGTGTGTGTGTGTGTGTGTGTGTGTGTGTGTGTGTGTGTGTGGTTAGAGTGTATTATGTATGTATGAGAGAGGAAGTGAATGAAGTGGGCTGGGGGGTGGAGCCTGTAAGGAGGGAAGGATGTTGATAGGAGCATCTCAACTTACCCAAAGCTTTTGACACAGTTCCCAACTCAGGCATAGTAGAATAGCTAAATAAACTGGGAATGACCCCCTGTGTCACATGCTATATTGCCATCTGTCTCATAGATAGGATGCAGATAATCAAAATAAGGGAAGTTACCTCTGCGGCCTCTCCTGTTTGACATCTGTTTTTCTGAAGTGAACGCCAATACCAAAAGGCTCTGCCTGACTAAGTTTGCAGATGACTGCAAGGTAGGAGCAGTCATTGAATCCCCAAATGACTTAGCCATCCTTCCTGCAGAAAGGTTTGTCTCAAATAAATAACTGGTGCTAAATCATGGGCTGAAACTAAATGTCAAAAAATGCATTATTGTATCCTTTGGGAAGTCATCTACCGTAGGGAATTACCACATTGACAATACAACATTAAGAGTTGACACAGTAGTATGGGATTTGGGAATTTATGTGAACAGTGACCTAACGTTTGACCAAAATGTGTCTATTATTGTAAGAAAGTCCTTTTATATTGCACAGCTTATAAACAAAGGGATTATTTCTAGATCTAGGGATGTCATTGTCCCCGCTTACCCAGGCTTTTTTAGGTTAGTCATTGAGTATAATGCCCCTTTTGGCATGTATCTGTCTAGACACATGCAACAAATGAAATGCCCTCAAATACCTTACTAAAAGGAATTAAGGCCTAAGCAATATGTCCTACATGGATCGACTCAAAGCCCTGTCACTATACTCTGTATTCTACAGACTGCTGAGAACTGAAGTGCACCTGGCATACAAGGCGTACTCTGATTCAGTACAGATGGACTTACTGCACATCTGCAAGTCAGACGACATTAGAAATAGTCAGTCTAGGATCTAAACCTCTTTTGCAACATGAACAGAATAGTTTGGAGGGACAGGTATATTTCACAGAGGATACTGCTGCTGTGGAACTGACTCCCCATCCACATAAAACCAAGTTCATCCCTGTCCATATTCAATTGCAACTTAGATCTGTAGATGGCAAACAGAAAATGTACCCCAGGACTGCCCTTGTACTACTAACAGACACAGGCAGCTCCTAAATAATTTATCCCATGCATGGGTCCGTCCCCTCAAATTACCAATGATATGATCCCATTTATTCTCGTTAGAGTAATATATAATTATCGACCATGGGATGGGTAATGCCAATCTATAATCAAATGGGATAGGTTATTTTGAGCAGAAAAAGGGAAACTGGCTAGGCTGAAAGTGGCCTACTTGTACAGCTGACCTAGTACTTACCTATAATCCTCTAAGCCTATGCATTACAAGAGTGCAATGAAAATACACATCTGTAGATTACCTATGTTGGCTCTGTATTACCCTTGCTAAAAGAATGAGTGCATACTTGATATTAGTTTCACTTGGTAACCGTCATGCCTTAAACAGTATATGGACTTTCTTTCCACCCATGACAAACAACTTCATGTCAGTCAAGCATTGTATGATGATTTCTGTACTGATTATGCATCACTGCTTTTGCTTACTTAGCTGTTATTCATCAAGAATGTACACTAAAAATAAAATGTGTGCGTTTCAGGTGGCGTTTAGAAGACAAATATTTAGAAGGTATGAAAGGAATGAAACTTTAACACAGTTTTCAGGTGTGAAGCCAAATTATATTAGCATATCAGGACAATTTAAATGTTGTAGTATAATTAAGAACAAGACAGTTTATAAACAGCAATTTTGTTAGAGTTTAAAATAAAACATTTAGAGCAAAATATACCTTATGTATAATGCCTGAATAAAAATTTTACACACAAAGCATTTCAAAGAGATTGCATGAAGACAGGTGTGTACACTATGGATCATAATACATTTCTGTGCTTGAGTTGTAATAGGTAGAGACCTGCATTATGGAATGGACTTTCATATGTACTGCTGTACTGTATGTGCGTGACGAGTTTGCTCACTGTAAACTGGGAAGTAGGGTTCCTTGTTACAGACACATAGCTGATGCAGACTGGAGTTACCATACAAATGATTTTGTTCAAAACTTGTTTCATGTTCCAAAAAAACAACAAAGACTTGAAACACCAATGAGATCCAAGCCAACGTCACACAGGCTAAGCCAAGTGACTTAAAAACTCAGAAGTTTATTGAATTCACACAGGTTAAGCACTTTCTTCCCCTAGTAGGGACTTCCTCAGAACAAATTTTAAAAATGAACCCAGCCCCTTTATATGCTAAACAATCACTTGCAACACACCAATTATCTAATTAATGCCACTTAACTGTATAATGTCCATAAAATACTGTTAATAAATACTAAAAAATGTTAAAAAATTATGATAATAGTTAAACTGTCCAGTTACAAAAGCATAAAAAAATCAATGGATACCAAATATAAAAATGTTGTGCAAAACCTTACCAAGATCTTTTTATCCCGTGATATGCTTCAGCTTTAACAAACAGGCAATGTTAATACTGTCATTTATACCCGAATATTGCGTGACATTAAGCCTCAATTGCCACCTAAGTTCACAAATGTCTAGATGCACATCCAGAACCCTACCCTGGGGGTCCTTAATTAATTGCTGCAGGACTATGAACTTAAATACATGATTACCATTTTCATGGATATGTCTAGCTAAAGCATTGGATTTCTTGTTGTTTCTTATATCAATCATGTGCTCACTAATCCTTTCCTTAAAACGCCTGCAAGTTTTGCCTACATAAAATATGGGACAGTCCAAACATTTTGCCAAATATATTACATTCCTACAGTTGCAGTTGTAATGCCCAGCTACATAAGTAGTCCTCCCATTTAATTTAAACTGATCCCCAGTCTCTAAAATATTCTTGCAACAGGCTCCCATTCCTCATTTGAAATTGCCACACCGCCAAGTTTCAATTCATTTATGTGAAATACACATAAGGAGAATAGTAAAATGTTACTGTAACTTTAATGAGTAGCACATTTCATACTATGTTGCAGTGCTGAGGTATGTTTCTGGCACTTTCTTCTAGAAGAATACTGCCACTGACTTCAGCCCGAAGTCCCCTCTCCTACATACACATAAACATATTTTATCGTTGCCAGAGGCTATGTGATAAGGAAGAAAGAAGACGTTTCAGGCATCAGATATGAATAACTAAAAATAAACAGCGCATCTGTTTTGCATCTTTGCAAAGATGTTGAGCAACTACAAGCAAATAACACTTCTGTTTTGAATCTTTGTAAAGATATTATGAAAAGAAACATATCAAACCAAACAATTTTATTGCTATGGCCTTTTTGAAAGTGTACAGTCAGCAAGTGCGAATGTTTTACTAGTACTTCTGGAAAAAATGTTGCGGTACTGTTACAGACTGGTTCTACTCAGTAATGTAAATGTTTCATCTGCCCTGTTTTTTTTAGGATAAGGGAAATACCTGTCTTAAACTGTTGTACATTTCAGCGTCAATTGTGTCTCACCTATTCAAGCAGCATTATCCTATACCATCTTCATTTACAGTACAATACAATAAAATACAATACAATCTACAGTCATAGACACACCTTTCAGACAGCCAGTTTGTCAACCTACTTTTTTTTTTTTTTTACTAAATCTATTTCCTTCTTCTTTTTAACCCATGCATTCTCAAAAGAATAGATACTAGGACCCAGTCCTCTCACCCCCGCCTACAGTTCAGTGAAAACAGTCCCATGTCTGAGACCCTGTCTTTTCATGATGTCATCTCCAAATCACTAATCATGTTAGAAAAACATTTTGTATAACTTCTAACTTTTTTTTTTTTTTTTTTTTGCTGTGCTCCTCTCCTGACTCCACACATCTTCCAGCTGTTTTCTTGGGTCTTTCCACCCACCCAATGCAAAATATTTTCAGACTGATTCAGCTAGGTAACCCAGACATAAACCTTCACTGTGTCTGGAAGTCAACCTCTGGAAGACTCAGTGCATGGTCTGAGGACTTAGGGATCTGAAGGGGAACTGTCTGCACAGAGCTGGCAGCCATCATTTTCTTAGCAGTCAGACATTGACACAGCTTTGTGAGTGGCTAATACAGTGATGTTAAGATGTCATCAAATCCCCTCCGACTAACGCTCAATTACTCTCCTCTCCTTCAAGTATCACAGCCAGTCACAAATTGTTTTGCTGAGTCTTATCCTCCAAGCTGACTAATTTATGACTGGCAACATTTTTGTATGCATATCAGAGAACTGATCTTGGGTTACCTAACTCCAGAGCCAATATGGTATCAGACTGCTCACAAAGTTTATCAATATCAAGTTCATCTACTCTTTCCAAATTCTTGAAGAAACAATCCAGTTTACCAGTAACTTTCTTTAGTTTCAGTGTGACTGTTTCAAATATGCCCATAGATACACTAGGAGATTTTACATATTCAACACTTTGTTAAACTTCACATTTCTCCCCATCCCTGGGACCATGTGCTTAGTGATACAATTCAACAGTTTGGATATTACAAATCCTTTCCTCTAACTTTTTTAGTTCCCAACTTATATAATAAATGGCTTGTTTGAGTTTCACTTACATTTACTTCAAATTTAAATAATCTTAAATGGGACTAACAGGAGAAGATGCCTTACTTCTTGTAATGCTGCAAGATCTTCAAAAGGTGGAAAGTTTTGAATTCCTTTCAAAATAGAAGCTATGAATTGCATGTAAGTCCTTTTAGCTTATTTATATATTTATTTGCATTCAGTGAAACGTCTATCGACAAACTGAGGCATTTGAAAGAAGTGGATGTTTCTGATGTTGTGTCTCAAAGGATAGTGATACTAAGTAACTTTGGTAATTTTTTTTTTAATTTTTTGAGTAGTGCCAAGTAGTGTGCTCCTTTGTTTTGGGGAGCTTAAGTTGTGGGTAATGACCCAGGAGTTGAGGGAGTTAAGATATTTTTGCAGTTGTGTTTCAATTGTTAAGTGGTTGTGGCTGGACCTAAAGATTACCACATCACGAGTGTAGAGGATCAACTGCAAAGTAAAAAGGTCATAAGGTATTTTATTAATGAAAACAGAAGAGAAGACATTTGAATACTCCCACTGAAGAGGTGTGGGCTGAAAGAAGGAAAAGCCTAATTTAATTTTGAAGAATATGTTTGACAAGATTTTGAAGCACTTCATAGATGTGATACTACTGCCAATTTTTCTTAAGAGTGCGGAGGAGTTATTTGTTGAAAGGTCAAATGCTTTTGTGAAGTCAATGAGTATTGCTTCTGTCAAGTTACCTTCGTTCATATTGAGGAGAATGTAGTCAGATGCCAAAGTGCCATTGTACTATGATCTGTCCAGAATCCATGCCATTTTAGGGTAAGGAAATGGTACTGCTAAATGCAGCTTCAGAGTTGGATATAAATAATTTTTTCTAGCATTTTGCCATGAATGGGTAGGATGGAAACAGGATGAAAGTATGAGGTGCTTTGAGTTTTGGATTGTTTGGGGTGGGGGTACTGAGTGCTGTTTTTACAGTTATTTGGCATTATATTTTGTGTCAGACAAAGGTTAAGAGGCTGGGTTAGAAATTCCCTGCAGTGGTAGATAAATCTAGAAAAATGTGGTCTAAGACTGGGCAAACTATTTAACTATATATATATATACATATACATATATATATATATATATATATATATATATATATATATATATATATATATATATATATATATATATATATATATATAGTTAAACATATATGTATATTTATATATAAAATGTGTAAACACACATTTTTTCCTAAATTCCTTTTGGCCTTATGCCTGTTGACTGTTAAGTTCCCCGGTGAGAACTCAGCCCATTTGTTCCTTTGTATTGGGTATTCCCAGAATGGAGGCCACCAGGAGGGGCATCATCCTTCATACAGACAGCTATGAACGTTGCTTGTGCAGTGTCTGACCAAGACTTATCCAGTCCATTGGACAAGGACAGCAAGGGACCCACAGAGGAAGTCCAGTGGCTACCTGAGGTCCTTTCTCTGCCTCAGCCATTGTAACTGTCTCTTCTCTTTCCTCTTCCTTCAGATTTATCCCCACAATACACTTTCATACACTTTGTTAGCCTGGATATACCTTAAGGTCTGTAAACCCTCCCCCAGGTGGTTGCCATGTGTACTGCATAATCACAAGGTATCCAAGACCCTCCCCATGATGAGTACATGGTCTCACCACCCACACCCGCACACACACACACACACACACACATGCACACAAGCACACACACACACACACACACACACACACACACACACACACACACACACACACACACACACACACACACACACACACACACTGACAGCTATCTTCACTGGCTTGGGATACCAAGCCAACATCTTCTCTGTCTGCAGCTAATGTGCAAGCATCCACTTGCATTGGAAAAACAACCATCTGGGAATCACCTCTTCTTCTCTTCATGATGGGAGAGCCTTCAGAATCTGCTCATTTCCCATCTGACTTGCCCTTCTGTTCAAGTATGTGATCCACTATTCAAACTCAGTTCTAGATCAAAGTGATGGATTTATCTCTGTATGCCATAGAGCAGGATATTTTCCTGAGCTATATGAATGCTTTTGTCAGTCCCCATTCTTATAAGCTTTCTTAGTCTCTCACTGGTTCATAGGTAAGTACTAGGCTGGCTGCCCTTGTGGGCCATTTTAAGCCTAGCCAGTTTCCCTTTTTGTTCTCAAAATAACCTATCCCATTTGGTTATAGATTGGCCTTACCCATCCCATGATCAATAATTATATATTACCTATAATGAGAATAACTGGAATTATATCATAGATAATTTGAGGGGACCCACGCATGGGATAAAGCATTTAGGAGCTGCCTCTGTCCATTAGGTACAGGGGGCAGTCCTGGGGTAAATTTTCTGTTCCCCATCCATAGATCTAAGTTGCTGTTGAATATGGCAAGGGATGAACTTTGTTTTGTGTGGATGGGGAGTCTGTTCCATAAAATCGTTATCCTCTGCAAGCTATACTTGCCCCTTCAAACCATTCTGTTGATGTTACAGAACAGGTTTAGATGCCTAGACTGAGTATTTCTGATGCAAGTTGTCTTGCTGATGAGCAGTAAATCCATCAATAATGGGTTGGAGGGTGCCTTGTATGCTAGACATGCCATCTCTTCACAGTCTGCAGGATACAGAGTATAGTGACAGGGATTTCACTCTGTCCATTTAGGACATGTTTTTTAGGCCTTGTATCCTTTTACTAAGGTATCTCTGTGGGCATTCCATTTGTTGCATGTGTCTAGATACATACAAGAGGGGGTACTGTATTCAATGACTGACGTAAGGAAGGCTGAGTAAAGGTGGGAAATTAAATCCCTAAATCTAGACACAGTCCCTTTGTTTATAAGTTGTGCAGTATAGAAGGACTTTCTTACAACAATAGACACCTTTATTTAAAGTTAGGTCACTATCCATGTATGTTCCAAAATCCTCAACAACTGAGCCAACTCTTAGGAGTATAGTGCCAATGTAGTCGTTTTCTGGGGTAGATGACTTCCCATGGGATATGATCATGCATTTTTGGCATTTAGTTTCATGATTGTGGCATCAGTTATTTATTTGAGGCAAACCTTCCTGAAGGATGACTAAGTCATTTGTAGATTCAATGACTGCTCCCAGCTTGCAGTCAGCTGCAAACTTATTTAGCCAGAGCCCTTTGGTATTGTTTTTTACTTCAGAAAAGTAGAGGGCAAACATGAGGGTCTCAGCACAGAACTCTGGGGTACCCCAGTGGTGACTGGTCTCTTTGTGGAGGTAATTTTGATTATCTGCATCCTATCTGTGAGAAAATTGGTAGTCCAGTGGGTGACATAGTTTTTTTTTTTTTTTCAAGTTTATTTAGCTTTCTACAATGCCTGAGTGGGGAATTGTGTCAAAAGCTTTAGCCAGGTTGAGGTAAACAGTTTGTACCATTTTGCCATCATCCATTGCTTTTGGTGACCTTTTCAGAAAACTCTATTGGGTTAAGTTAGCATGATTTGTCCATGATGAATCTAAATTGAGATGATTCCAGTGTTAGAGGTTCTCTATGACCTGATTGATTAATTCAATGATAATTGTTTCCATGGCTTTGCATATGAGGCTGGTCAGACTTATGGGTCTGTAATTGCCTAGGTCTGTGGAGGGTCCTCCCTTATGTAGGGAATTACTGGAGTTGCTCTCCATTCACTTGGTACAAAACCTGTATGGAGGCTGAGACTGAACAATTTTGTTAGGGGTACTTCAAGCTATTTAACATGCAGCTTTGGATATTGTCAGGACCCACTGATGCAGTATGTTTAGCTTTTGATAGCATTGTTAGGACTTGGTCTTGTGTGGTAGCTGGAGGTGAGCCAGTTTCAGGTATATCTTGTGGCACAGATAATGGGGAGGGAGGGGTAAAGTTAGAGCTAAATTTATCACCAGTATGTTAACTATATCTCAGTGTAGGTAACACAGATCATAATCAGCTCACCACATTGCTGTTTTGCTGCTTTTGAGATTACAAACATAACTAAAAAATGCCCTGTGATTGTATTTGGCTTGGGTAGCTATTTTAGCCTCAGACTTGGTTTTGGTAGATTTTATTAAGCTCCTGAATTGTTTGTTTAATTCAGTAACAAGGACTGTAACATTCTGTGAATTACTTCTCTTACTTTTGGTCAAAATTATTTTCCTTTTATTATATAGCTTGTTGATATTATGGTTCCATCATGTGTGTTTCTTTCTGAGGTTTGCCCTGCACTTTTTTCTGTGAGTACAGCTGCATCTATGTAGCTGGTATAGTGGTGGTGAACATTTATATGTATTCAGTGGAGTTACTTGTGTTTTGTGGTGATTTGAAGCTTGCCAGTGTATCATTTAGGAGTAAGTAGTTTGTCTTAAAGAAAAACTACTTACTCCTAAATGATACACTGCTTGCCAGTGCATCATTTAGGAGTAAGTATTTTGTCTTAAAGAACCTTCTATGTGGAGACTGCATGTCCTCCCCACAGTCCAGTGGCGTTCAAAAGACATGCGTGAATGGGCGTGCCTTCATTGAAGGTTGGGTGTCGGGCTGGCACCTCGGCACCATAAAAATCTACTGCTAATCATTAGCGGACCGGAGTTCCGCTGTGGTGACCCCTAACTGGGAAAAGCCGAAAGAAGAAGAAGAAGTTTGTCTTAAAGAAATTTATAAAGGTACTTTGGGTGGAAAGGATCTCTGGTTTCAGTTTTATTTTGAAGGAGACTGTTTTATGGTCAGACCTATTAAGTGATGAAGATATGTGAGGGATGGTGCAAGATACTCCCACATAGTAAGAACAAGATCCAGGATGGTATTTCCCTCTAGTGGGTTCTTTGACTAATTACTCCAGGGCATTTGTATTAACAAAGTCCAGGAATCTCTACACTTGTGCACTAGTGGTGGTGTAGGTTTCCCATTCTATAGTTGGATAGATTAGGTCACCTAGGAAAATGGTATTGGGTTTAATACTGAGTGATTCTAGTTCCTGTAGCTAGGCGTTATGGCTTTCTTTTGTCATAGAGGGAGTTCTATAGCTAGATAATACATGGTATGGAACCTTTCTAATGTTTATCTGGACATGAAGAAGCTCTATTGTATCATGCTGTTTTGCCAGCCTTGATGTGAGTCTCTTCTGGATGTTGATTGAGACACTTCCACCTTTTTTCCCCTCCTGCGCAGTAGGTGGTCTAAACGTGTGGAAGGCATTATAGCCCTCTACAGCTGGAGTATTCTCTGCTGTTTTAAACCATGTCTCTTTACCTCTGTCTCCTTGTTTTCATACTGCATTAGGCCTTTCACTATTGCAGCTTTTCATGTCTGTATCCATTTAGAAGAGGGTCTTTACAACAGCACACATTATTTCAAATGGGAACTATTTTTTATAAGTTAATGGAAAACAGTTGCATTAATATAATAATTGGGCTTCTACTGAGCAGTATCAGATGCTCACTTGCAAGGTAAAATCTATTCAAGCCAACGTCATCATTCCTTGGTGTTTGTCCCATGTAAGTATGATCTTAGCTGCATATCACTGTTTCTTCTCACCTCTTCAAAACCTTTAGTCTTTTAACTGTATTCTTTTTCATCAATGGTTCACTGGCTACTTGTACTGCATTCCTATTGATATGTGCAAATGAATTCTCACTGTAGTTTTGAGGACTTTCATTGAGATTCTCAGAGCAGCGTGAATTTAAAAGCAAAATTGTGGAATACATACTAATTCCAAGACAGCAGTACCTCTAAACATTTTTCTTACACTGATGAACAGTGATCTCAAATTTTAGTATATATACTTAGTAAACAGACAGTTCTAAAAGAGTGAGCATTCTTTTTTGTACTCTTTGCCTCCATTGCCTGCCACTGGTGAAACCCTTGGCCGTGTTCAAGAGAAATCTTGACCAATGGATGGGAGATCGAAGATATACCCCAGGGATTACCTCAGTGTCACTGCTTGACAGAGGCACAGCAAAATAATGGGCATATTTTTCTTCAAACTAAAGGGGTGGCGAAAGCCACAAAAACTCTGGGCTAGGCTTGTAAATGCCCTTGGGCAGATAGCCTAGTATGAACCTATGAACCTATGAACCTAATTGACTCATTGATTCCTTCATCACTAAGGGCAGGAATCAGCTGAGAGAGGCCATCATCTAGATAGGCATCAGGGGTGGTTCAGTTCAAGGTTTTTTCATTTATAGTCCTACATCCCCTCTCATGCTTAGCTAAGTAAAGGAAGGTGGGAAGTGTAATAGACTGTTGCCTGTGCTGGGTATTTCCTCGCTTCCACAAGGGAAGTCTCCTGCAAGGAACTCCACCCATCAGCCTTGAAGGGAGATGGTTTCCCCAGCCTCCAGCAAAGAAAGTAAACATCCCCACTTGCTTCTCAAAGATGCATTTTTCTTCTCCCCCAAGAGAGGTGAACAGGCCAAGCCCCTTCATTTCCCTCTCTCATTGCTGGGCTCCTTTAGTACCAGGGCCAAAAATTCAACCTTGGCCACCTGGGTTGCAATAAGAGCTTGACCCTCTACTTAACTAAGCCAGGCTGGGAACGAACACTCATTTTGATGAATAAAAGCAGGGTCAACCCCAGGTTTTCTCAGTTTCCCCCTGACCCCTGTTGTGGGGGACTTTCTACCCCACATTGTCCTATTTTATATAAACAAACTTTGAAATCACATTTCATTAGGGAACTGGGAGAAAGCTTGGGTTCATCCCACATAATTTTTAACATAATAAGCATTTTCTCCTTTTTGATTCTCCAAGTCATGAGGCAGCCTTGTTAACAGGTGTGTGGGTTGAAGCAGTTCCCGTGTTGGGGTGGGGTGTAAGAGGCAAGCTCTTCTACAAAAAATACAAAAAAACCATAGCAGCAAATTTCATAATTTGCTGTTATATTGTTGAAATTGCACTTTATTTATTTATTTATTTTTTTACAGATTTGGTGTTTACAGAATTATCTGTCACACTTCTGATATGGAACTGCAACTATTTTACTGTTTCTTTATTGCATGAGAAAATAGTGTTTAATATTCACAGGAATTTTCTGAGGAATTTGGTGTATATTGACACTACTAATCAAATCTGTTGGCATGTGTAACTCTGGTCAGCTGGTTATCCCAAAGCATTTCCATATTCAGTTTATCTTTTGTTAGGCTGCTTTCTAGGATACGAAAACTTCTAAACAGTGAGTGACAATTAATAAAACTACTGTGTGTAAGTATTTAAAAGCATTGTAAGTCCAAATTGTGAGAAAAAGTTAAAGACACTAGAAATTAAAGAGCCTAAAAATATTAAATACTGGTGAAACCAAATAACACAGAAATACATGTAACAGCTTTGGCTAAAATGGAAAAGTAAAAAAAAAAAAGGCAAATCCTTAAAAAAGGGATTACAAAACTTTTTTCTTAAAGGGAGTATCTAAAGCATCACTTTGTAAAGTCACTTCCAAAGACAAACTGCAAAGTTCTGCACAAAAAGCAGTTAAAGGGAGCAGATAAGGAGGATTTTATGTGTAGCCAGTGTGCAGGGAGGTAGCAAGAATATGGAAATGGACACTACAGCATAACATCAATCTTTAGTTAGTATGCTTTCTGTGTTAGATGAAAACACTGGCAGACATCATCACCTGATCCCCTGCACTTAACTATGAACATGGAAGTCTTCAACTACCTTTCTTAGTCGTAACTGATCTCACAGATGGCATTGTTTGTAATATGTGTCAGTGTACAGCTACTGAAAAGGGTATTTGACCAGTCCACTTACCTAGTTATTAAAGTGAAAACTAAGTGCTACTGCCATCTTTCTCATCCCTTTGCATGGAATATGGATAACTGTCATTGTGGATTCATAGAATGTATTCTGTCTTTCTCCATTCCCCTAACTCAGAAAATATTGCTAAAATCTAGACATGAAGACTTGTCAAACTTAATTGCAACAGTTTAGGAGCCAAGATAGCCATTTTTTAAAGGTGATCTGCATAAGCCTTCCTTTGCCTCTACCTCCGAATATGCTTGTCTTGTCTCTATAGCACAGACTGGTTCTTGCTGCAGATCTCAGGAATCTGACCCTGCATGCCTGGAGGATTTGCACCCATTTCCTGACTGAATCTATTATTTTCAGAGGTGATTCACATATTTAAACACCGTAGAAGGTATTTTACATAGAAATTATATTTAGTAAAGTAGAAAATGTTTTTGTCATGAGCAGCAGAACATGTAAACTCTTACTCTGTTCCAAAATTCTTGGAACAGTTAAATATCTTTTGATGTGCTTGTCTTATTCTTCAGTCAAAGTTAACCTGTCTGCAGTATCACCCTCCAGTATGGTCTTTACATATTTCACTAGATTCTGCAGGAAAAGCCTTTTTAAAATGTAGTTTGCATTTAAGCACAGCATACAACCTCTTCCATCTGGGATTTTAGCTTCTTGGCTAAAATGGTGACTTTGCTTCCCTTTGAGTCAAATGACTTGGAAGATTTGAAATTTCTTTCATATTAATGTCCATTTTGGTGGCTGCTGTCTTGCTAGAAGACTATCAAAGCAACAAGACTTGTGGTAAAAGTCTCTCTATGCATTTTCCTACAGCACGGTAAAGAAGGATACATGTTGTATCAGATCTACAATTGGCCTGTTCAGTGTTTGAGTAAGTTTAGTAAGTTTATGATGTAAAGTTCTTATCTACTAATTATTAATGGGAATTTGTATTACAAGTTTATATGCTGTCGGTCCTGGAAAGGTAGCCTAATTGTGCATGTTGGAAGGGGAAGCCTTATAGCCATGGCCAGCCTTATGCTTAGGTGAACTAGGTGACTGCCTAGGGTGCCATGCTTGTAGCAGTTCTCTTTCCCTATTCATTTTTTAGAGATATGTTTCTAAATAAAGAGCTCCTACTAAAAGAAAAAAAGAAAAAAACAAAGAAAATGCACCTGCAGAACAATGGATGCTCCAAGTGAGGTTGACTTGACATTCAAGTCAAGTTATATTATGTCACATTGTGATAGCTACAACGGATTACCACAAGATAGCGTACCCTCAAACTGAACCACAACAACGAACCAGAAGTTAGGCAACGATGTAATATGCACACACTTCCCTCTTACTGATGACACCAATATTCTCGTAGCTTACATAATAAAATCACAGTACTCCATAAAATGCAATTTATTCAGGATTTATCACTTTCATCCACTAAACATGGACTTCATCAGAATCATTTTAACATGCTCAACATCTTACTTAAATACACCTTCTCATCCAATAAAAACCCTCTAAGTGAAAAATATCAATTATCACTTAAAGTCACAATGAGCTAAATATACATAAACTATTATAAATAAAATTACAAGGGTGTACACAAAAGGTCATTGTACATGTATGGGAGTGGGGGTGCTGGTGACATTCCTATTATTTCTTTATCATTCCTCCCTAACTACTGCTTCCTATTTTGGTTGACCTGGATTGGTGCTGATTTGTTAGAAATAGGAAAAGCTTTCTCAATATTAAGATCTTACTGCTGATTTAGGATGCTAAGCAGTCCAGTCTTCCTTGTTGAACACAAATTTAGATGTTGAAAAGGCATTCAGTCAAGTGGATTAGAGGTTTCTGTTCAGTCATTTGCTGGCCTTTGGCTTTCCAGAACAGTTAATTGATATGCTGCCCCAGGTACCAGGTGGTACAGTTAGTGATATGCTTTGTCAGGCACCTGGTGGTGCAGTTTAGTGATATACTGCCTCAGATATTTGATAGTGCAATTTAGTGATATGCTGACTCATGCACCTGGTGTTACAGTTTAGTGGTATGCTGCCTCAGGTACCTGATGGTGTGGTTTTGTGATGTGTTGCCTCAGGTACCTGGTGGTGTAGTTTAGTGATATGCTGCCTCAGGCACCTGATGGTACTGTTTAGTGATGTGCCGCCTCAGGTACCTGGTGGTGTAGTTTTGTGATGTGTTGCCTCAGGTACCTGATGGTGTAGTTTAGTGATATGCTGACTCAGGTACCTGATGGTGTAATTTTGTGATGTGCTGCCACAGGTACCTGATGGTGTAGTTTAGTGATATGCTGCCTCAGGCACCTGATGGCTGTTTAGTGATATGCTGCCACAGTTACATGATGGTGCAGTTTAGTAATATGCTGCCTCTGGTACCTTGTGGTGTAGTTTAGTGATATGCTGCCTGAAGTACATGATGGTGCAATTTAATGATATGCTGACTCAGGTACCTGATGGTGCAGCTTAGTGATATGCTACCTCAGGCACCTGGTGGTGCAGTTTAGTGATATGTTGCCTCAGGTCCATGGTGGTGCAGTTTAGTGACATGCCATATCTGGTACCTGATGCTGTAGTTTGGTGATATACTACCTCAGGTACATGATGGTACAGTTTAGTGATGTGCTGACTCAGATACCTGATGGTGCAGCTTAGTGATATGCTACCTCAGACACCTGGTGGTGCAGTTTAGTGATATGTTGCCTCAGGTCCCTGGTGGTGCGGTTTAGTGATATGCCAAATCTGGTACCTGATGGTGCAGTTTGGTGATATGCTGCCTCAGCTACATAATGGTACAGTTTAGTGATATGCTGCATTAGTTACATGATTGTGCAGTTTAATGATATGCTGCCTCTGTTATATGATGATGCATATTAGTGTATGGTGACTCAGGTACCTGATGGTGCAGTTCAGTAACAGGCTGTCTCAGGTACTTGGTGGTGCAGTTATTGATATGCTGACAAAGAAACCTGATGATGCAGTTTACTGATATGCTGCCTCAGGTACCTGGTGGCATAGCTTTGTGATATGCCGACTCACGTACATGATAGTAAAACAGTTCAGGTCAAGACTGCATTGGGATTCTCTTCTGCTTTTAAACTGTGTAAAGGAACTAGGCAGGGTTGTCCTCTCTTTCACTTTTATTCACCTTGTATTTACAGCCATTAGCTGGGGCCTTAAGAAGCTCAACCTTAAGGAGCTAAGAGTGCAGTAGCTGGGAGATGAAACTTTCTCCATTTACTGGTGTTGCAGTAATTTACTTGTCCCATACACAGTAATGACTACAGATGTTACTTGACATCTGGTAACAGTTTAAGCTCCTATCTGAGTACTTGTGAATCATAAGAAAAACATAGCATTGGTGAAACACTCTTTACCCTCTTAGGCAATAGACGGGATCTTCCCATGTTTTTGGCAACATGATTTCTTTCCTTTATGTACTTTGGAATGCAATTAGCCACATCAGCGTAGCATATGGTAGAGGATTCTCATGTAACAGTAATGAAAACAAGCAAAGATTATTTTAAATAGTGGAAGGTCCTACTCTTGGTCATGCAAATATTTGTTCTCCCTCAGATTGTACACTGTTGAAATATCCTGACATCTGACCCTCACCGAGGGCTTTTCAAAAGGGTTGAAAAGTGTGTTTTTTGCTTTTCTTTTGAGATGACAAAAAACTCAGGGATTATCAGTTCAGATGACATTGTCTGTAATGAGGGGAGGCTTGCACTTACAGATTGGAGTTAGACTATAAAGCTGTTCAGTTCCAGCTTTTATATCTATTGTTTATAAGTTATTATATGTCCAAACGGAATTTATTAAATCAGGCCTAAACCGGGTGACTGGTTTAGGTACCTTCTGTGACTCGAGAAGAGAGAGAGAGAGAGATTTACGAGACCTTCTTCTTTCTGTTGCAGGTATCTGTGATAGTGCTGTTTGGGCCTTTGCTTAATTAGATGTTGTTGAATGGACAAAGGATCTGACTTCTTTTGAGTCTGCAGTAGTGTTGGCGGGGGAAAATGAAGATCCTTCAATATAGTCATAGTATTTTAGGTAATGAAGGTTGGCTGTTCTGAGGATGAGATATTGTTTTAGTTAGGGTTATTATTTCAAATATAGGTAGTCAATAAACATGTCCAAAAGCTTGAGGTGATTAACAATTCCAGGGCAGGAAAGTCTGGGATAGGTCACTCTTGTGGCTGGTGTTCATCAGGAGGGTCTCCACCAAGCATTTAGTTAGGATAATTTACAGAATATAGGTGAGGTTCAAAAGGCAGGCCTGTGATGGAATTAGGTCAGTTTGAGAGACACAGCTGGCTGTAGACATGAACAGGAACAGATGGTCAATGTTGTCTAAATCGCCTTCATTTATAACCAAGTTGTGACACTAGAATAATCATATGGGAATGTTTATCAAAATATTTTTGTACACCAGAGTAGGGTTAGTAAAATTTTTCCTGTGTTTCTACCTGAGTGAGAAATGGAGAACATCGACATCTGTGCAGTGATGGAGACCTGGTTCAAGGCTCCAGAGAGCACCCCTGCATTACCAGGCTAACTCATACCACACCTTTCGGCCACCTAACCTGTACTGAAACACTAAAGGAGGAGGCGTGTCCATATTCATTAAGGATAGCCACACCTCCAGGCTAGTTGCTTAACATAATCCATCTGAAATTATCCAAGTGCAACTAACACTGGACAAGACTGCAATCCAGGTTGTAGCTTGTTACAGATCCCGCCATGCTCCAGGATGTCCACTCCACGTTTCTTGATATACTGGGTAATATTAAGGTACAGCCCAATACCCTAATAATGGGCGATTTCAACTACCCCCCCCCCCCATCAACTGGGAAAACTACTGATGTACTAACTAATTTGCTCAACTCTTTCTGGAATTCATAAATTCCAACGCCGTGTATCAGCTTGTCCATACCCCCACCAGGGGCAGCAATATCCTGGACCTGGTCATTACCAATAGGGGCAACTGATGTTCCACACCAGAGGTCAACTCTTTGCTGGTCAGATCCGAATGCAAGCTAATCACCCTAGACATCAATATCCCGCCCTCACCCCTTATTAAGGAAACCATCATAAAAAAACTTCTCCAAAGCCAACTTTATGCTTCTTAAGACAAAAGTGGCAAGCTTCATGACACCCATACAGACAGAAAATAGAGGTACGACTGCTGAATCCTGTACAAATGCACTGTATAAGCACATACACGAGTGCATGGATCGTGCCATCACCAACAGAACCAAGATGCTATCCTCTAAAAAAAGAAAGCCAATCTGGTGGTCACCTGCCATATCCAAACTCTACAACAGAAGGAAGAAGTTGTTGCAAAAAAAAAGAGTAAAATTCCCTGATTGCAGGAACTCCCTGGTCAGCCTCATCAAGAAGCTGAGATCCTTCATAAAATCCTCCAAAGCTAGTTACGAAAATAAAATAGCCACTGATTCCAAAGACAACCACAAAGCATTCTACAGCTATGTCAAGAATCTCAATGGTGACACTCAGATCTGCACTAGATATACAAAACCAACTGATATTGCCAACATCCTGGCAGATGGGTTCAAGAATGCAAGCCCCTGTAATCATGACAGCACAAGTAAAGACCGCACTCTCCAAAACCAAGAACACAGCATCCATGGGACCTGGCAATATCCCAGTCTGTGTTCTGCATGAACTACAGAAGAAACTGGCACCCCACCTAAGTACTATGTTCAATCATAGCCTCACTTCAGGCTTTGTGTCTACTGAATGGTGCACAGCAACGGTTATCCCACTCCACAAAGGGGGCGCCTCCATGGACCCCGGGAACTACCGCCCCATTAGCCTGACAAGCCTGGTCTGCAAGGACATGGAATGTATTATCTTGGAGCTTATAAACAAGGACATAGGTAACCTCCAAACTCTGGACCCCCACTCAGTTTGGGTTTGTAAAAGTAGGTCATGTCTCCTAAACCTGATTGACTTCTTTGAAGCAGTCACCAGAGTTGTGGACGAGGGTAAGGTGGTGCACACAGCCTATCTTGACCTTGCCAAGGCTTTTGACACCATCCCCCACTCTGGAATTATAGATAAACTCGCTAGACTGGGCATAAATCTCTATGTCACAAGATGGGTGGCCAACTGGCTCACTGACAGAACCCACACAGTGAAAGTAGCTGACTCCAAATCCAACTTCAGATCGGTGACAAGTGGAGTACCACAGGGCTCAGTCCTGGGTCCTGTCCTGTTTGGCATCTACTTCTCAGAAGTCCAGACTAATACAGCAGGACTTTGGCTAATGAAGTTTGCAGACAATTGCAAACTAGGTGCCATAATAGAATCGCCTATGTGGACATTCTACAAAGCGGCCTCACTGAGACTGATGCTTGGTGTCACTTGGTGTCAAAGTCATGGCCTCAAAAAGTGCATTGTCATCCCTTTTGGGAAAAACACTGCGCCCATGAACTACCACATAGGCAGTATGTGATAAGAGACCTTGGGACACAGGTGGACAGTAGTCTCCTTTGATAGTTACATCCTCACAATAGTCAGGAAATTCTTCTAAGTGGCACACCTCATCCAGAAAAAAAAGAGGTCATTGTTCCTCTCTACTCATACCTCATCAGACCCATTATAGAGTACAACGTCCTGTTTGGCATGTACCTCACAAGACATCTACAAGAACTAGAAAGGCCACAGAAATACCTCACTAAGAGGATTACTGGCCTCAAACAGATGCCATATGCAGACCGTCTCAAAAAACTCCAGCTCTGCTTCGTCGCTTATCGCCTACTCAGACGCGACCTCTGCCTAACATACAAAGTCATGTCAAACCCAGATCTGTTGGACATGCTACACTTAAAGAAACCCCAATCCCTCTGAGCCACACGCTCCAGGGATCTAAACCTTGCCACCACAATAAACACAACATGCTGGAGGGATAGATTCCTGTCCCAGAGACATCCCATGCTCTGGTACAGACTACACATTCATGTCAAGCAAAGCTCCTCATTAGCCCTCTTTAAGAAAAATCTCGACAGTTGGATGGGAAATAGGAAATTCACCCTGGGGATCACTTCTGTGGCTCTGCTAGACAGGGTGCAGGAAAATAACTTTCTTGGGTGGCGAAAGCCAGGGAACTTTTTTGGCTAGACTTATATAGACCCCAGGGCTGATAGCTTAGTACCTATCTATGAACCTATACTTTCTCACTGCTAATTCTTTCTTGGATATTTCCCCTACCCTCTGGTTATAACTGTGTGTAGTTTCTTTTGTTTTTTCTAACAGGCAAAGTTGGTTCTCCCTTTTATTGGATTTGGACAAGGGGAATTACCAGAATCTTCCTCACAGTCTGGAGCTGCATACACAGTTTCAGAGGTGACTGGTACACCCCAGCTTACAGCTATTACAGTTGACAGCCTGGATGATTATATCTTGATACCTTTTAGGCACTTGTTCCATGAGGAGGTTAAAGGTATTGAAGGAGGCAAAAAACCCTGCATTTAGAAAATCTTATGTTTACAAGTGGAAGAAGTTTTCTAGGTGGTGCCTAACTGATAACAGAGGGCCCAGCGTGGTGTCTACTCCACTGGTGTTGAAATATTTGTGTGAGCTGCTCAATGATGGTTTATCTTTTGTATCTATCAAGGGGCATCTTGGGCCACCTCAGCTTGTCTGTGCATGGATCCCCATCTTTCATCTCATTTTGTGGTAAAACAGTTTATAAAATGAGTATTACACATGAGAACCCTTAAACACAAATTCCTCCCCTTTGGGATCTCACTTTTGTTCTTGAAAAATCAGTCTTATGCCTTTCAGGCTGATTTATGTTCAGCACTTGGAAAACTGTTTATCTTATTAGTCTGACATCTGCGAAGTGAGTCTCTGAGCTGCTAGCATTCATGGTGAGTCAGGCCTAGCTGATTTCTCACAAGAATAGGGTTGTTTTACACAGGAATCCATCTTTCATGGCAAAAGTTTCTGACTTTACCCTAAATTAAGCCATAAATATCCCAGTTTTCTTTTTGGAACCTAAAACCCAAGGGGAGAAGATTCTGCATATCCTGGATAGGCACAGGCAGCTTGAGTTCTACTTTGACAGAAATAACCCTTCAGCTTATTTCCTGTTCTGGGGCTAAGAACTGTCAGCCTGTCTGTAAGTAAATGATTGTTCATTGTTTGTCGTCTGCTATTATTTTTTATTACTCCCACCATGATAAATCTGTTCCAGGCAAGGTTAAGGCACATTCCACCAAAACCATATCCTCTTTTGTATGGCATGTTGGAAATGAGTGGAGTTTAGAAGCATTCAAGAGGCAGTAATCTGGTCCTCTGTTTATACTTTTGCAAAGCACTACAAACTGGATTATTTTCAAGTTCCAGAGCAAGCTTTGTAAGGACCATTGCCCAGGGTCTCCTGGATACTTATCCTGCCTCCATCCAGGTAGTGTAAGCTTTAGGAATCTACCCAGGGGCGGCCCGTGCTATCGGGCTGCTGGACTGTAGCCCCCTCAACAAAAAAAAAAAAAGAAAAAAATTTTTTTTAAAAATTCGCGGACTTCGCGCATGCGCAGTAGTCCAGACTACTGCGAGTCTACTGCGCATGCTCCAGGCAGTCCGGCAGTCCAGGTAGGGAAACATAGGAGATGTCTGTGCACTTTTAAAGTGCACAGACTCGCTGGGAAAACGCGTCGGGGCCGGACTGCAACAGCAGCAGTCAGCATCGGGACTGTGGATTAGGGTTTGGATCGTGGGAATCTCGTGGGACTATGGATTATTGCGCGGGCATTTGGATTAACGTTATGGAGAATGGGCAGCAAGGACAGGTAAGTGTGTTAAGTATTGTTTAGAATGGTAGGGAAGTGTGTGAATGAATGGTAGGGAAGTGTGTGAATGAATGTATGCCTATTTTGAATGGACTGGTGTGTGTTTATTGTGTAGAATGGTAGGGAAGCCTATTTGAGTTTAGAATGGTAGGGAAGCCTATTTGAATGGTGTGTGTGTGTGTGTGTGTGTGTGTGTGTGTGTGTGTGTGTGTGTGTGTGTGTGTGTGTGTGTGTGTGTGTGCGTGTGTGTGTGTGAAAATGCCCCAGGTGCTCATGGTGGTGTGGTAGGGAATACCTCAGGCTTGAACCCTGTACCCTGTATGCAGGTGTTAAAGACTTGAGTTCCCTACCCACCACCATTTGTAAAAAAATTGCAGATTTTTGCCTCATATTTGATCTGTTCTGTTCCTCAAAATATCTGTGGTTTGTAAATGTTCCAATGCTTGATATTTGATGGTGTAGTAGTAGCATTGTTGCCTCACAGCTGCAGGTTCTCAGGTTTGATTCTTGGCTGGGGTTCCTTCTTTGTTGGGTCGTTTGCTTGATATTTGATGGTGTAGTAGTAGCAGTGTTGGGGGTTCCTTCTTTGTGGGGTCTGTTTGCTTGATATTTGATGGTGTAGTAGTAGCACTGTTGCCTCACAGCTGCAGATTCTCAGGTTTGATTCTTGGCTGGGGTTCCTTCTTTGTGGGGTCTGTATCTTCTCCCTGTGTTTGTGTGTGTTTGCTTTTGTGTCCTCCCATGTTACGAAGACATGTCTGCATTATTTCTTCCTGGGTCTCTGCTGAAAATTGTTTTTTTGTTCCAAGTCAGACTGTCCTGATTAACAAATGTTAAATAAAATTGACAGGCATTTGAATTTCAGACTTCAGGTTTCTGAATGTTTAATTTCTTACATATTTGATGGTGCAGTGGCAGTATTGTTGCCTCATAGCTACAGGATTTGTGGTTTGATTCTTGGCTGTGGTGCCTTCTTTGTGGAGTCTCCATCTTATCTCTGTGTTTGTGTGGATTTGCTCTGGTATCCTGCCATTTTACAAAGATGTGTCTACAGTATTTCTCCCTGGGCCTCTGCTGAAAATTGTTTTTGTTCCATCAGAAGTAAAATTGACAGGCATTTGAATTTCAGACTTCATAGTCTTCAGAAAATACATAGTAAAACAACGTTTTATTCTAGCAATAAATATATAGTAACACAACCTTTTATTATAGCAATTTTTTATGTTTATAAGATGACTATTTGAAATTTTTCCTTATTTTTGGGACTGTAATACCCTGTTAGTGGCTTTGTCCATGTTTTTTGTGCTAAGGTTGACAGCTATGGCAAGAACTGAATTCACTGAATATGTTTGAGGGCTGTATTCCCTCATTACTGGGTTTGTCCAGGTGTTTTGTGCTAAGGGGTTGACAGCTATGGTGAGAACTGAATTAATTAAATGATAGCCATTTAAGTTTCAGTCTTCCTCTCATTCACAAAACAGCTGATTTGGCGTAGTGGTATATTGCTCTTGACTGTTTTGCACAGGGACCTTGTCTGTAAAATTACGATGGTAACACAGCATTTTTCTTTCACAAAGCAGATGATTTGGCATAGTGGTATGTTCTGACTCTTTTTTGCACAGGGACTTTGGCAGTAAAATGTATGGTGGTACCGTGGTAACACAGCATTTTATTCTAGCAGCTTTCCAAGATTATACAAGCAATGTTTAATGTGTCCCTGGTTTTTGCCCTTTTGACCCACCCCAATAAATGTTGCTTTTTCCAGACTTCTTGTGCTGCGAAGTTGAGATGCAGTTGAGTATTGAGCAGATTTTACAAGGAGCTGAGAGCTGCATGGGAAGAGAAGTTTAGTGCTAATAGCACAACAGGCTGTGTGCTTGCTTTTGATGCAGAAGGTTGTTGGTTCTACTCCCATAAGGGGTGAATGCTGAAAGTTAAGATACTAATTATGAGCCTGTTATCAGTTTGCCATCCATTTCCTATTGCAATATTACTAGCTTATTTTTAATGTAATTTAGGCAATTTATTCCACAGGGGCATCAGACACTTTATTGTTCGATGAAACCATGAAATGTAAAGGTGATTGCTAGCACCAACCTCTTCATTACAGATTTATTTAACGTGGAATTATTTAGATGACTTTTTTACTACTTCAGAGATTGTGCATATTTACTGATAATGATGGACTGTAGAATTGTGCATATTTACTGATAATAGTGGACTGTAGAAGTTTGAGTAGACTTTTATGATGGAAATGTTCTGAATTAGACAGTTGTGTTTCATTGTTTACTGGAAAAATGTTCAAAGCAATAGGAAGGTGTATCAAAGAGCACATGTATGTTTCATATGCAAGGGGCCTATGATTTGAAAACAGCCCAGAATTCATTTTTATCTGCCACGAGTAAAATGTATTTTCTTTGAATGTGGATTTTAATGTTGTTTCAGTGAATGTGAGTTTCAAGGGCAGAGAAGGTGTAATGCCAAGTTAGTTATGTCTTAGTGTTTGTGCTGTAAAATGCAAAAATAAAACTTTCAAATGAAGTTCAAATCATCATAGAAGTAAATAAGTATGCACATTAGTGTTTATGGTAAATGGAGTGAAATAGCAAATTAATGGATCATTGGAATGGCTGCAGGGAGGCTCCATTCGACCAGGGTTTTGTGAGGGGGAAGGGGAGCAAACTTAGACAGCCCCAGCTGAACCATACCTCCCAACTGTCCAGATTTTCAAAGAATGAATAGATGTTTTGCTTCTTATTTTTGATTTATTCCTCATAAAAATTTGTGGTTTTCTGGCAAATCATTTAGGAATTAAGTCACTAAATAATGACACACCTAGTTTCAGACTTCATAACCTTCAGAAAAATGCATGCTAAAGTAAGACCTGTTCTATCAACTGTCCCAGTTTATAGAAGAGCATTTTTAGTACTGTTTATATGTTGCCCCCAATATATTTGGCCTTGTCCAGATTTATGTCCCAGTTTATACAAGAGCAATTTTTAGTACTGTTTATATGTTCCCCCAATATATCTGGCCTTGTCCAGATTTATTGCATTAACAGGTTGAGAGGTACATGCAAATAAATTGCTTTATAGAATTAGGCATAGCCAAACCTCTGAACTGTCCCTGATTTTGACTCAAAATGTTGCTCTTCCCCTAATGATCCCTCCGCAAAATAGCAATTTTGGTAGAAAACATGGAGGGTTTATAATTAAGAAATAACTGTAATAATCAGATTACTTTTATTTCAGAAATGCATGTAGATTATTTTATTTTGTCAGCTGCTCAAGTTAGCAGTACTAATATTAAAGTGTCCCTTCTTTGACAGGTTCCCAGCTGTATTGTGTTGCTATTTTATATTTTTACATCACATTTTTTAGTCCATTTTTCATAAATTTGTGTTTGTTTGGCAAATTAGTGACAAATAATTAAAGACTGAAGTTAGAAAATAATGACAGACATTTGAGTTTCAGATTTCATACCATTCAGAAAATTCATACTAATGCAAGACCTCTATTAGCTTTCTAAGGTTATAAGAGCGATATTTTAAAAATTGTCCTTATTTTTGGGCCTTTGTTCCATTTCTTTGTATGGCTTTGTCCAGATTTCTTGCTCAGAGGTTGAGAGGTATGACAGATGTGTCAGGGCCATCACAAGTCAGCCAGAGACATTTCAAACTGCGACATACTTGTTACACCCCACTCCCCCATGTAGTGACTCTGGATGTGTCGAAGCAAGGCAAGGAGTAGTTATGCAGTGTAAATGTGCAGAGAATCCCACCCATCCAAGGTAGACACAAGTACTAGAGTGGCTTTTCATCTATCCTTGATTTTTGCAGAATGGTCTGGTTTCTGTCATATTTTTTGTACTGTTGATTTATGCTTATTACTCAAAGTGCATGTTGCTCTGTGTTTAAGTAGCAATACTTTAATGACCATCAGGTAAGCTTGGCTGAGATTGCAAGATGCAAGTAAGCTTTAATAAGCATACTGTTAAAGAATTGCCAACATTGAAAGCCTTTCTGTTGCCATGTAGAGAATACTTAACTAGATAATGTATAAGCCTTGGGTATTAGGTTCATAGGTTCATAGGTTCATACTAGGCTATCTGCCCAAGGGCATTTATAAGCCTAGCCAGAGTTTTGTGGCTTTCGCTACCCCGTTAGTTTGGAGGATACTATGCCCATTATTTTGCTGTGCCTCTGTCAAGCAGTGACACTGAGATAATCCCTGGGGTATATCTGCGATCTCCCATCCATTGGTCAAGATTTCTCTTGAACAAAGCCAGCGAGGTGTTCTGCCTCACATGTACCGGGATTTTGTTCCACAGCATAGAGAGTCTCTGGGTGATGAATCTGTCCCTCCAGCACGTCCTATTAATAACCGTGTCAAGGTTTAATTCTCCCGGCTTGTAGTTCTGAGGGATCTAGATTTTTTGAGGTGAAGCATGTTCATCAATTCTGGGTTGGACATGGCCCTGTATGTCAGGCACAGGTCACCTCTGAGCAGACGGTAAGCGACTGAGTAGAGCTGAAGTTCCTTCAGTCGGGCAACATAGGACATATTTTTGAGACCCTTTATCCTTTTGGTGAGGAACTTTTGGGGCCTTTCCAGTTGCTGCAGGTGTCGTGTCAGATACATTCCGAATGGGGCATTGTACTCAATCATTGGCCTGATGAGTGATGAGTACAGGGGGACGATGACTTCCCTTGATCTAGATGTGAATCCCTTCATGATCAGGTGGGCAATGTAGAAGGTCTTCCTAACTACTTTGGCAATGTGAATATCAAATGAAAGGTTACTGTCAACCTGGGTACCCAGATCCCTGATAACCTCTTCTGTGCTTAGTGGGTTGCCGCCTATATGGTAGCCAGGGGTAACCTTGTTTTTCCCGAAGGGAATGACTATGCATTTTTTGGCGTTTAACTTTAGGCCATGGTTCTGGCACCAGTTTTCCATTTCTATAAGACCCTTCTGAAGGATATCTGTGTCAGATGTGTTCTCAACTATGGCGCCCAGTTTGCAGTCATCTGCAAATTTTGTCGGCCACAATCCTCCTGTGTTTGCTTGTACTTCTGAAAAGTAGATGCCGAACAGGAGAGGGCCCAGGACTGAGCCCTGTGGGACACCACTTGTGACAGTCTTTGAGTCTGACATGGCGCCAGCAACTTTGACCCTGTGGGTTCTGTCACTTAGCCAATTTGCAACCCATCATTGAAATGCATATGCCAGTATTTGTAATAAAGGACAGAATTACATTATTTTAAGAGTCTCATTACACTTGGAGACTTACAGTCATCTCTGCAGGCTTTAACCATAAACCGAATGCCAATCGTGTGGTCTATAACCTGTTCAGTAATCCTTTTAAGCAATGTATCTTGAGCTTATTTCTTGTTTGCTTTTCATTTTTTACTTTGATCATGTTTTCCCCATGAAACAAGTAGTTGTTAGGCAGCAGGTCTTTTTTTGGATAAGGAACATTTTTACAAGTGGGGCCATCAGAGATTTCTACTTTCAGCATGTTACTTTAATAAAGCTGAATATAAATTATAATTAGAACTGCAGTGCAAGAAGTGGTTTGAGTTGAGTGCTGCTTGTTTTTCTTATACTTGATTTTGACTGGTATTCCATTAATGTATTTAAAAAAAGTAATTTATTTCTTCATGCCTCACAACCTTTTTTGTTTCCATCTAGATATTAAGCTGTCATGCAGCCAATGCATTGAAATATTTTTATTCTTCTACACTTCATTTTGTCTTGATTGGACTCTCATGACAACTGTTTGGCACCCAATGCAGTATATTTAGTTTTTGTGGTTTGCTACTACAGGTGTTTGTGTGTGTGGTAGGGAATACCTCAGGCTTGAATCCTGTACCTTGTATGCAGGTTTTAAAGACCTGAATTCCCTACCCACCACCATTTGTGAAAAAAAAAACTGCAGATTTTTGCCTCATGTTTGATCTGATCTGTTCCTCATAATATATGTGGTTTGTAAATGTTGTAATGCTTGATATTTGATGGGGCAGTTGTAGCATTGTTGCCTCACAGCTGCAGGTTCTCAAGTTTGCTTCTTGGCTGGGGTGCCTTCTTTGTGGGATCTTTATCCTCTCCCTGTGTTTGTGTGGGTTTGCTTTTGTGTCCTCCCATGTTACAAAGACATGTCTGCATTATTTCTTCTTGGGCATCTGCTGAATTTTTTTTTTGTTCCAAGTCAGACTGTCTTGATTAACAAATGTTAAATAAAATTGACAGGCATTTGAATTTCAGACTTCAGGTTTCTGAATGTTTAAGTCTTTGCATATGTGATGGTACAGTGGTAGTATTGTTGCCTCACAGCTATAAGTTTTCTGGTTTGATTCTTGGCTGGGGTGCCTTCTGTGTGGAGTCTGCATCTTCTCCCTGTGTTTGTGTGGATTTGTTCTGGTTCCCTGTCCTTTAACAAAGACGTGTCTGCAGTATTTCTCCCTGGGTCTCTGCTGAAAATTGTTTTTATTCTGTCAGCAGTAAAATTGACAGGCATCTGAATTTCAGACTTCATGTTCTTCAGAAAATACATAGTAACACAACCTTTTATTCTAGCAATTTTCTAAGTTTATAAGATGAATATTTGAAATTTGTCCCTATTTTTGGGACTGCATTCCCTCATTATTGGCTTCGTCCAGGTCTTTTGTGCTAAGGTTGACAGCTATGGCAAGAACTGAATTCACTGAATGTTTGAGGGCTGTATTCCCTCATTACTGGGTTTGTCCAGGTGTTTTGTACTAAGAGGTTGACAGCTATGGTGAGAACTGAATTCACTAAATGATAGCCATTTAACTTTCAGTCTTCCTCTTTTACAAAGCAGCTGATTTGGCGTAGTGGTATGTTGCTCTGTTTTGCACAGAGAGCTTCGCAGTAAAATGTATGGTTCTAGCAACTTCCCAAGATTATACAAGCAATGTTTGTGTCCCTGGTATTTGGGCTTTTGACCCCCCCCCCCAATACATTTTGGCTTTTTCCAGTTTTCCTGTGCTGCAAAGTTGAGTATTGAGTAGATTTTACAAGGAGCTGAGAGCTGCAGGCGAACAGAAGTTTAGTGCTGCTTAAGTGAAGTTGGTTTGCCTTGTTAATAGCACAACAAGTTGTGTACTTGTCTTTGATGCAGAAGGCTGTGGGTTCTACTCCCACAAGGGGTGGATGCTGCTGTACTGAGAATGTTCTCCTTGGTGAAGATACTAACTATGAGTTTGTTATCAGTTTGCCATCCATTTCCTCTTGCAATATTCCCAGCTTATCATTTTTTTAATCGAATATAGGCAATTTATTCCTGAGGGCAACAGGCACTTTATTTTTCGATGAAACCATGAAATATAAAGGTGTTTGCTAGCAGCAACCTCTTCATTAGTTACAGATTTCTTTAATGTGGAATTATTTAGATGACTTTTACTTCTTCAGAGATAGTGCATATTTACTGATAATGGACTGTAGAATTGTGCATATTTACTGATAATGGACTGTAGAATTGTGCATATTTACTGATAATGGTGGACTGTAGAATTGTGCATATTTACTGATAATGGTGGACTGCGGAAGTCTGAGAAGACTTTTATGATAAATGTTCTGAACTGGGCAGTTTTGTCATTATGGGTGCCCATGCATTTGGTTTCATTGTTTACTGGAAAAATGTTCAAAACAAATTTAAAACGCTCTCTAACAACTGTAATATATTGTACAAGGAATATAATTTAGTACAATGAGGAAGGTGTATCAAAGAGCACATGTATGTTTCATATGCAAGGGGCCTATGATTTGAAAACAGCCCAAAATTAATCTTTATCTGCCACTGGCAAAATGTATTTTCTTTGAATGTGGGTTTCAATGCTGTTTCAATGAATGTGAGTTTCAAGAGCAGAGAAGTTTTAATGCTAAGTTTTCATTGTGAGACTGCATTGCTTTGTTTAGTAGATGACTTAGTGTTTGTGCTGTAAAATACAAAATAAAACTTTCAAATGAAGTCCAACTCATCATACAAGTAAAGCAGTATGCACATTAGTGTTTATGGTAAATGGAGTGAAATAGCCAAGTAATGGTTCATAGGAATGGCTGCAGAGGCTCTTCAACCGTAATTTTGTCAGGGGGGAAGAGCAGCAAACTCAGACAGGCCCAGCTGAACTATACCTCCCAACTGTCCAGATTTTCAAATAATGAATAGATTTTTGCTTCTTATTTTTGGTTTGTTCTTCATAAAATTTGTATTTTTCTGGCAAATCATTTAGAAATTAAGTCACTAAATAATGATACACTGAGTTTCAGACTTCATAACCTTCAGAAAAATGCATGCTAAAGTAAGAACTGTTATTCTATCAACTGTCTCAATTTATACAAGAGCAATTTTAGTACTGTTTATATGTTCCCCCAGTATATTTGGCCTTGTTCAGATTTACTGCATTAACAGGTTGAGAGGTACATGCAAATAAATTGCTTTATAGAATTAGGCATAGCCAACCTCTCAACTGTCTCCGATTTTGGCTTAAAATGTTGCTCTTCCCCCTAATAATCCCTCCCCAAAATAGCAATTTTGGAAGGAAACATGGAGGGTTTACAATTAAGAAATAACTGTAATAATCAAAGTTATAGATTACTTGAAATGCATGTAGATTCTTTTATTTTGTCAGCTGCTCAAGTTAGCAGTACTAATATTAAAGTGTCCCTTCTTTGACAGGTTCCCAGCTGTATTGTGTGGCTATTTTATATTTTTGCATCACATTTGGTCCATTTTTCATAAAATTGTGTTTTTGGCAAATTAGTGACAAATCACTAAAGACGGAAGTTAGAAAATAATGGCAGACATTTGAGTTTCAGATTTTATACCCTTCAGAAAAGTCATACTAATGCAAGACCTATTCTATTATCTTTCTAAGTTTATTAGAGCAATATTTAAAATTGTCCTTATTTGTGGGCATTTGTCCCACTTCTGTGTATGGCTTTGTCCAGATTTCTTGCTCTGAGGTTGAGAGGTATGACACATGTGTCAGGGCCATCACAGTCAGCCAGAGACATTTCAAATTGTGACATACTTGTTGCACCCCACTCCACCATGTACTGACTCTGGATGTGTCCAAGCAAGGCAAGGAGTAGCTATGCAGTGTAAATGTGCAGTGTCCCCCCCCCCCCCACCCAAGGTAGACACAAGAACTAAAATGGCTTTTCATCTGTCCTTGATTTTGCAAAAAGGTCTGGTTTCTGTCATATTTTTGTACTGTTGATTTATGCTTATTACTCAAAGTGCCTGTTGCTCTGTGTTTAAGTAGCAATGCTTTAATGACCATAATGTAAGCTTGTCTGAGATCATAAGATGCAAGTAAGCTTTAATAAGCATACTGTTAAAGAATTGCCAACATTGAAAGCCTTTCTGTTGTTGCCATGCAGAGAATACTTGACTAGATAATGTATAAGCCTTGGGTATTAAAGGACAGGATTCCATTATTTTAAAAAGCTCATTACACTTGTTGGAGACTTCCAGTCATCTCTACAGACTTTACCTGTAAACTAAACAGAATGCCAATCATGTGTGGTCCATAACCTGTACAGTAATCCTTTAAGCAATGTATCTTGAGCTTGTTTCTCGTTTGCTTTTCATTTTTTACTTACATGTTTTCCCCATGAAACAAGTAGATAGTTGTCAGGCAGCAGGTCTTTTTGGATAAGAAACATTTTTACAAGTGGGGCATCACAGAGATTTCTACTTTCAGCATGTTACTTGGCACTTTAATAAAGCTGAATATAAATTATAATTAGAACTGCAGTGCAAGGAGAAGTGGTTTGAGTTGAGTGCTTCTGGTTTTGCTTGTACTTGATTTTGACTGGCATTCCAGTAATGTATTTAAAAAGTAATTTATTTTTTCATGCCTCACAACCTTTTGTTTCCATCTAGATATTAAGTAAGCTGTCATGCAGCCAATGCATTGAAATATTTTTATTCTTCTACACTTATTTTTGTCTTGATTGGACTCTCATAATGATGGTTTGCCATGCCACCCAGGGGAGTGTATTTAATTAAAGTTAGTTTTTGTGGTTTTGAGCACAGCTCCTCCCCTTTCTGGTTGGCCACACCCCTTCCCCATTGACCCCACCCATTCAGCTGGCTCCTGCAGCCCCCCTTTGATTTGAAGTCACCAGCCGCCACTGAATCTACCCATATGCCACTGAGGCGGTAGGAATGATAAGCACAGTACAGTTGCATAAGTCCTATTTACCTGTAACAGTAGATGTTCAAATTTCACACTGTGTCAGTGGTAGCGCCCACCAACCATCCCCTTATTTTATACATAGTTAGATTGAATCCAACCTTGTTGCTGGGTGGCTTTCATTATTTGTATTGCTGTTTTTGGCTGCACATTGGTTGGTTTC
This sequence comes from Protopterus annectens, assembly GCF_019279795.1. Lineage (NCBI taxonomy): Eukaryota > Metazoa > Chordata > Ceratodontiformes > Protopteridae > Protopterus > Protopterus annectens. Next base: position 678,964,673 of record NC_056733.1, read on the forward strand.
AGGCAATTCTTGTTACTGGCCCTTCTTAGTTCTTCCTTCTTAGAACTAAATGCCTGAGCAACTGACTTCCTGTGACAGGTGTTAGGCTTCATCTGATGGAAGGGACTTGGCCAATCCCCTGTCATAGAGAGTCAGAGGAGGGCATTTTGAACTCTAGAAAGCTGACAGTGTGGGTTAGTGCAGGCACAGAACCCATATGCCACTCAGGCAGAGTGACATTCGAACATCTACTGTTACAGGTAAGTAGGACTTAAACAACTGTACTTTATATTTACACTGTGCTACACATGGCTGGATCTTATGATATGATGTTAGCGATCTTCATACAGTTTCATGTAGTTCATCCAATGCTACCAATAAAGTACATGGAATTTATTTCTTCATAACAGTAAGGGGTGTACATCATCAACAAAGTGGCTATAACTGCTGGTGGGGGCTCTTTGCAGATGAAAGTGCCTTATGGTGTAATCATCTGATCATTTTTCATCTTTTATCTGACTTTGCAAGACTGTTGTGCACGTCTATCACTTAATTTGGAATATTTTGGCTACTGTGTGTTTGAGTGAAGTGAATTTGAAATACGTGACTTTTTTTTGACACAGACATTTGAGAAATATGCAGTCAACAATGTAGCTATATTTGCTTGGTTTGGGGGATATCTTTAAACAAAAATATCTGACTCTGCTAAGCTGAAAGTTAAATAGTCATTGGTCTTTTTTGCAAGACTAGTGTGCATTTCTGTAAATCAAATTGGAATACTTTACTGTGGCACTTTTTATCACAATCAGACGTGATGTGCACACAATCAGTAAAGTGGCCATAATTGTTGAGTACAGATATCGGTGGATTATAATGACAGCAGTTTGAGTGGCATTTTATGATTGAAATGTTCGGAAATGGGTACTTCTGTCTATCTGTTCATACATTTTGTTTCACTGCTTACTGAAAAAAATGTTAAAAACTACAAATTTAAAATGCAGTCTAACAAGTTGTTGCTGTATTACACAAGAAATATAATTTAAAACTATCAGGAAGATGAATCAAAGAATGCATATTTATGCATGGTCCTAAAGATTTATGCAAGAGACCCATGGTTTGAAAATAGCCTGGGGCCCAAGGCACACTTAATCCATCACTGGCGTGATACAGTTTCAATGAATGTCAGCTTCAAGGGAAGAGAAGTTTACTGTTGCTCATGCTAAGTCTGTTTTCTCTGTGAAGTTGTTCAGTTTATCAAATGATCATCAGTGTTTGTGCTATAAAATTTGAAATAAAAGTTTTAAATTAAATCCAAATTTAAATAATTATTGTAAAAGTAAAGAAGAAAATAGTATGTTCTTTGACAGGTTTGAAAAGTGTTTATGATAATTGTGGAGAGACTGTTAAGTAATGGGACACTGGAATGGCTGCAGGGTGGAAGCCTGGTCCATTACCCTACCTAATGCCCCATTTGACCATGATCCAGCTCTGTTTGCCCTAAGATACTGTGAAATATCGAATTTCAGTATTTCGCGCCCATAAAGTGGAATCCTCAAAAGAACGAAAACTCAGAAGTGCGAAATTCAAACTCTCGCATACTTGAGATTTTGAATTAGCACTTCTGGTGTTTCGCTGTGGTTATGGATTCAGGTAAGTGCTTATGTGTTAAGGGTTTTGGGTAGGGGCTGTGGTGTGTGTTAGTGTGTTTTGTTACTGTGATGTGTGTGTGCGAGGAGAATGTAGCTTGTGTGGTGGTGTGTTTTGTATTTTTGTATGTAGTGCAACCTCGGAGTTAGAATATATAAGTAGGGGGGGTGTGGGGGGTGCAGGGAGGGCTTTTCACCCTGCTTTTATGTAGGACAGCGCTTTTGTTTGTGTGTGGCGAGGAAGGTGTGTGTTTTTGTGCAGCAGAAGCAGTAATTCAAAATCTCCGGTATGCGAGATTTTGAATTTCGTGCTTCTGAGTTTTCGTTCTTTTGAGGATTCCACTTTATGGGAGCGAAATACTGACTTTCGATATTTCAGTATTTCGAGCTTCTAAAGTGAATCCATATATATATATATAGGGTCTATATTAAATCATTGAACACTTAGAAAAGCGAACAATGATTTATTGACCCCATGTAAGCGAAAGCTTACAAACTCGAACACTTAGAACGGCGATTTTTTTCCAAGGGAAAAAAATCACTGTTCCAAAAAAAAAAAACACTTAAAACATAACACACACCCCCTACTTAAATATAACAACTCCAAGATTGCACTACAGTGACGAAAACAGCAAAGTAACGGACACGGCCAAGCGATTTCTTTCCCAGGGAAAGAATTCTCTTATATGCCGCTTCGTCATTTTGCCTTTTCATCTTTTCAAGTTCGACCAAGATGCATTTGAAAGAATGTGTCTTCGGTCATATAATAGGGTCAAACTGGTAATAAAAATTAAATTGCACACTATAAAGTCTGCGCCCCCACACCCCTGCTACTTTATATATACTAACTCCGAGATCGCACTACATGCTACAAGCATGCTACAGTGGGGATAAGGGAATATATCTGTTTCCCCACTGTAGTGCAGTCTCGGAGTTAGTATATATAAAGTACTATGGGGGGTGCAGGGGGGCTTGCCCCCCCTGCAAAACTGCCTTTATGGTGTGCAGTTTTGTTTTTATTACCAGTTCAGTGAACCAGAATTCGCGAAAGTGCACTTTCGTTGAAGTGCACTTTCCTGTAATTGAGGTCGTACTTTTGTTTATCGAAGAAACATAACTTCGACAAATAAAAGTAGATCCATATATATATATATATATATATATATATATATATATATATAGAGAGAGAGAGAGAGAGAGAGATGTGCATATATGTTATTTATCGACAACAAAATAACCCATGTTTTTGCAGGGAGCGGTAAGCCTGCTGTACCCCATTGTGGGGATGGGATGTAGCTTCAGTGCTCCTTACTTATATATATTTCCATTCCAAGGCTGTACCACCTTAGAGAACGGGAACACCATATAAGGTTAATTCTTTTCATAAATTAACTTTTGCAAAAATTTCTGCTTCATAATTGTGAAGCAGAACCAATTCAAACACCTCTCCCAAGTTTTAGTCCAAATAAGAAACATTAAATATTTGTAATAATAATAATAATAAATTGTACCTGACTCATTTTAATTGTGCTGTTTAGATGTAAAGTCTGCAGGTTTATTCTTTAATTTCTTTTTTCTTATTCCATCAAGTTTCTGCTTTACTTGCTGTATCAAATGTGATGATTAATTCGCAGTGTAAAGTTTTGAAGGCATTTTTCTAGCATAGTTTGTAGCAGCTGATTCCTATATCATTTGTTTCTGAATGATGTTTGATTAACCACTATGATGTCAACAGGTTGCAGGCAAATTCAGATTGCATAATCATTAAATAATGGTTATAGACTCCAGAAAAGTGAACATGTATATGCCAAATTACACTGTGGTGTATTTCTTTACACACTTTATTTGTTGAGTTTTAGTGGTGGAGAGCACACAATTAAGTTAATTGCTTAACTCTTAAAACATTGGCTTGTAGTGAGTACCAAAAAAAGAAAGAGATTGAGTACAGAATAAACAGACATTCTGTATAAAGTAACAAAGAATTTGTATAACATAAAAAATTCATTAAACTCAAATACACATATAAGTGCAAGAATTAATCCAGACACCCAGGAATAAAGGCCTGAGAAATAGTGTTTTGTTTTGCCTAATTTTTTATAAAGAGATTTTTATATTAGTAACAAGAAAATGCATATACTGCATGTGAAAGTAACCGATAGGTGTGGGCAATGTTTTGATCTTCTTTCGGCTTCTCCCGGTTAGGGGTCGCCACAGAGGAACTCTGGTCCGCTAATGATTGGCAGTAGATTTTTACAGTGTCGAGGTGCCAGCTCGAAGCCTAAACTTCAACAAAGGCACGCCATTCTATGCATGTCTTTTGAATGCCATTCGACCGCAGGGAGGCCATGCAGACTCCGCACAGAAGGCGTTCCAGCCGAGACTCGAACGGGAGAGCCTCTTGCTCGATTCTCTGCTGGAGCACCTTCTGTGCAGAGTCTGCATCTGCTAAAAAGATAGGAGTGTATAGCTACTGTTTAAGATCACAGGAAATGAATTGATGTATACTTCAAAAATATTTGTTTTCATTTTCTGATGTAACTGTTCTGAAGATCAAAATTAATAAATTTTAAATGAAAGCATGGTAGTATGTATTTGATTTTATTCTGTAACCAGAATAAGAACTCCTTTTGTTCCCCTTTGGTCACATTGTTTTTCCTGGAGCAGGCATACTCAGAGTGGCAGAAAACACTGACATGTTTAAGGTTTAGATACTCTAACTAGTAACAGGATCTTCTACTCATCAACACCAAGTAGAAGCATTATTACTGAGCCTTTCAGAACACAGGAGTACTGAAACTGTTCAAAATCAAAACATCTGCAGGTAGTTTGTTTTATCTGTTTAGTACAGTACACCTCTTAGTAAACTGATAAGCTTTGTTCAGTGAAAAATTAAGCCACATGGGAATTACAAGTCAAAAGTCAAAGTAAACTTTATTATCACTTTGGTTCACACAAGTGCGAACTGTGCAAAATTACATTTTATCAGACTCAGTGTGCATACATTGCATAGACTATATTTAACATGATGATAATATACAAAATTCTATAGACACTGATAACAAACAACAATAATAAATACTTGCATTATTGGACTGATTTAACAGATTGACACTCATTACTAGGGTATTAGCTTATTTTCACTGGAAAAATTGCACATAAGCAATTGATTTAAGGCCTACATTTATATTGCACAGTAAGACAGTTCAGTTTGATTACAGCTGACTTTGCTAAGTGCGGCTAAGACCTTGTTACATAGTGCACTACAGAGACTTTTCAGTATTGTTGGATTGCTGCCTTAATGTCCAGTGTGAAAGGTACTGTTCCTAGAGTTCAGTAACCAGATGGCTAGTGAAAAGAAGCTGTTTCTGAATCTTATGGTTTTGCAGCCTATGCATCGAAAGCGCCTTCCTGATGTTAAATGTGAGAACAGCTTGTAAGCAGAATGAGTGCTATTCCTGGTTATTTTCCTTGCCCTGCTGAGACATTTGGACATGTGGAGGTCTTGTAAGGATGGGAGGGAGTTCCTGATACTGCTCTCAGCCACTTTCACTACCCTCTGGAGGGACAGGTGCTCAGAAGCAGAGCAGCTTCCATACCATACTGTAAAGCTGTTTCTCAGTATACTTTCAATGGTGCTCCTTTAGAAGGTTGTGAGAGCAGTTGATGGTAGGTTTGCTCTCCTCAACCTTCTCAAGAAGTGAAGCTGTTGTTGCTCTTTCTTAATGATGACATTTGTGTTGGCTGACCATGTCAAGTCTTCTGCAATGTGCACCCCCAGAAATGTTGTGCTTTTTACTCTCTCAACTGTTTCTTCATTAATTACGAGTGGAGTGTGCTCTCTGTTGCTCTTCCTGTAGTCCACAGTTATTTCTTTGGTCTTGTTGACATTTAGTGCAAGATTATTGCTATAACACCAACTTATGAACTGATTCACTTCCTCTCTGTAGACTGTCTCATCATCATTCCTGATGAGGCCCACAACTGTAGTATCATCTGCAAATCTGATGATATGGTTTGAACTGTGCTTGGCAGTACAGTCGTGGGTTAGTATGGTGAAAAACAGGGGGCTTAAGACACATTCCTGTGGGACTCCAGTATTCAGAGTGATGCTCTCTGACGTAGTCTTGCCTATGCATACTTTCTGGGGTCTATCTATAGGAAAGTCCAGAATCCAGTTGCATAGTGGAGTGAATTAATGTGTATAAGCTAAATTTTATTCACTGCAATAAGGAGTACATTTTGTCATTTTTGATAGGAAATCCACAGTTGACAATTTTTTGTTCTCTACAGTTGGTTTGCTCTGTTTATGAAGACTAAATAACATGATCCCTTTTAACAAAGACTCACTGTACTTAGTAATAATTAGATAAAAATCCAGGTCAGTTTTATATCAAGTAAATAACTAAAGTATAAATCTGTAAGTTAGCATATGCAAATGAGGAGTTATTTAAACTGTTTCTACCATAATTTCACTTTGACAGATAATATATGTCTTAGTAACTCAGGATTTATAATTTAAATGTAGCATAACCTGTTTACATATAGTTTGCTATTCTCTTTCCAACCAGCAAATTATCTTTGTCCCAGTCTAACGTTCCCTGACTAAAATGAATGCTCTGGGAGTGTACTCAGAATCCAGCAACTAATATATAAACAATGCTATTTATCTCCAAGAAAATAGACTTACTGTTCAGCATGATTTTAGCCAAAGATTTTGCGATTATGAAAAAATACACTCCAGCTGTAATAGCCCATTAGTCTCTTCAGTGTAGCCTGTGCTTACTTTCATATTTTAATGGTTATATAGAAATGTTTTGTACTTTTTGGGAATCTGATGACACTTATTCATGTCTTTATAGACATAGTACATATAGATGAATATATTTCTGCCTAAATGTGTGGTCTGAGAAGGGCATAATCCATGTAGCTAGTGCATGATTTATTTTTTTAGATGAGAATATCTCGCAGTGAACAATAGCAGAACCATCACCATATTAGTAATGTTATCTAGTGTTAAATCTGTATGTCCCATCAGTTGGTGCCTGTGACAGAAATGCACAGCTGTACACATGCAGATGAAGTAACATTATCTGCTTATAACTGGTATGTTTCTTGAATGCTGATTGAGATGTGAACTTTGGAGTAAATACAAAAGGGAAACCTTTACAAAGTGGATGCAGTACCACTCTTGTGTGCCCAGTAAGGTTCCAGAGAACAAATGTACTTTAAAGCTTTAACGTCTCTTGGTGTTTCACTGCAGTTTTAACAGGGTTTCCAGCAGACAGTGCTTTGAAAAGAAGAGAAGTAGACACAACATATAGATAAAATGACTCTAAGTACTCTTTTTATGAGTTTTAAGTTATGCTGTTAAACACAGCTGTCTTTCGGGGGTAGTAAACATAACCTTCAGTATAATAAATGGGAATCTCAGTAGACAGGATAAAACAAAAAATAAGTTCCTTTTTAAATTTTGTTTTCTCACTGCAATCTTAATATAGTTGCAAGGCTAATTTTAAACAAATTACAATAGGATTATAAAAAAGTAGTCATACATGGAATTACAGCAATACAAATGTATGTAAGTAATGTGCTGAAAATCAGCATACTGTGTACGTGCAAGTCACCATGGTCATCAAATCATCATGATATATGCTTGTAAGACACCTTGGTCATCTAGCCATATCATATCCAAAGAAAAAAATTACTTGTGATCAGCAAATCCAGCTTGTTTTAATAGTCTTTGTTTATGCAGAGCTCCAGGTCTCGTTTTCCTTGACATCTTCAGTTTGTTAAGAGGAATATTACTCAGTTATGTTAAACAAATGCAAATTGTGCAAATGGGATCTAGAACTGTGTGTTTTCAGAAGCGCAATTCTAGATCCATTTTGTAGTAGCTGCTGTGACTTGTCAGAAACTAAGGACCATTTTCCTTAAGGATTTTAGTTAATAGAAGACTAAATGACTTTTTAATTTATCCTAGTTTAAATGGCCATTCTGAATTGCTGTCAGTCTTCCAGAAACTAGAAGACATGCTGTTGGTGTCTCTGTATTGCCTTCTAATACCCATGAGTACACTATATATATGTAAGTGCTCTGCAGACACCCTTCATGGTCTCTAAAGTAGTCCTTCCTTGAACAGAAGGACTGTGCATATGTTGTCACTTGGAGTCCTCCATGTGACAGTCTAGCAATGACCTTCAATTACTACCCGTTCTTGAAAATAAAACCCTACTGGGCATCAGATCCTTCAGTTCCCCTAGCAAAGCCATTGATGACTTTAGATTCTGTCCTGAACCTAGATTTCTAGTGTCATGGGAACTTAACAAATGGTCATATATTTCAGGAAGTAAGAAGAGAGCATAACTTTGAATATGTCATAAGCACTAACTCCATATAAGCTTGAGTATGAGAGATCTCATCACATATTAAACTACTTTTTTCTGTCCAGTTCAGTTCTTTAAAATATGAATGTGGTATTTTAAGTAATGTAGCTTTGCTGAATATTTTGCCATAGCATCTATCCCTTTAGCTGACATAGACACTAAAAAACTTACTTCTGATATATCTAAGCTCACAATAAAAAAGCCCTCTTTCTCTTTTTGCTGGAAAATTACTGACAATACCTTTACCACCTGATCAGTATCCAACAGTAAGGAGACAGTTTACAGATGGCAAACCTGTCTCCCACAGAGACATCAAACAATCCCATATTACAATCCCTAGTGTGGGGTGTGAATTCTACTTGCCAGGTCACCAGACAGCTATTCTTATTACAAAGTTTAACTAATACTTTCACTTTTACAGATAACGTATGTCCTAGTAACTCAGGTTTTATCAAACACAATAGAAAATATATAGACAGACTGAAGAAGACTGATGCAAAAGCAGTGAGATATGAATGTAAGCTAATTACATGCATAATTCATGATTATTTATATTCATGCATAAGATCAGAAACTTGCAACCAAGCTGAAACTGAAGTTTTTCACAAAGATAAAATAATGACCGGCCTTAATTTGTCATGTTTTAATTTGATCCAATCTGTACACATGCAAATGGAAATTCTATTCTCAGTTATACTGTCTGATATTTAGTAACTAAAACATCTTTGTCTTCCAAGTATAACATCTGCTGCTTTAATCACTAATGTAGGAGAATAATTTTTCCTGTGATAGCCCTTACTGTGTTTTTAGAACTTGCTTGGATGATTAGTGATTTATGTAAGAGGAAAGGTTTGAGCACCTGCAGACTCCCTCTGAAGATATAAGTCTGAGCATCCAATAAAAGAGTAAAAGCTCATTTAAAAGTCTGAAATTTTGGTACCAAATGTGAATGCATTTATCGACAGGATTACATTTTCTTAAATGTCAAGTCTCATTGTTACATTTTACACTTGCAAAATGCTACAACATATGTTATTTCCTCAGCAGAAGTTTTTATTCTGTTTATTTATGTATTTACTCTGGTTGCAGGAACTGGGTCATACTTGGCAACCATAACTATTATGAGCTATATGAATATGAAATATGAAAATAGATGATGTTTTTAATTTTCTAAATGGTATACAGTTATTATGGAATAAAAATACCAAATATGATAATACTAAAGCAGAAAACAAAATGGTTACCTGGATAATTGTTTCTAATTTAGCTCAATTAATCAATCCATTTGTACATCCAGACTTTCTGAATGTCAGTACTTAAGCATCCATGATAGAAAAATAAACATATTAGGAAGGGATACTAAACCAAATGAACCCATTAGATTGCTAATTAGATTGGCCCAGTTCAGCCTTGAACTACTTCACCTTATTTCCACCTCATCTTGAGCTACATAAGTAGTACATGAATAATTTAGCATCAAAAATACTGTTATCTCCTGCCCTTTCAGACAGCAGTGTGGATGATCCATAGCTGCTGCCTGTCAAGCATATTAGTGCCTCTTGATCATTTTGCCCCTGTGATGGTACGCCTTTCCCCAATAGCTGTGAAGGATCCACATTACACCTCAGATCTCTGCTTTAGGTGCAGGGCTGGGCAAACAGTGAAACATCTGTTCAACTTCTACAAGACATGTTGGCATTGGATCTGCATTATTATAGATACTGGTCAGAGATATCTTGAGTGAAGATTGTATGTCCGGGGCGGGGGTCTGCTGTGAGGCATTGACCAGCCTTTACATCACATGATTGTGAATTAAATAATCAGTTCTTCGTCGACAAACTAGACTCTTAAAATAGGAGACATTCCTGTGTGTACACAGTGAGCATAGATATATATTGGGTTAGACCAGGTGTGTGTTTGATAACCTTGAGTTTATATCGCAGATGCTTCCATGTCTGTGAGCCACTACATATGGGTTAGGCCCAGGCCCTACTACTGTTAATGTCCCATTTAGAGGTTTAGGATCCTTTAATTTTCAGAACTGTCAGTTCCACTTTGAGGAGTGGTGTGTTTCCATCTATTTTAAAGGAGGCTTTCATCATAGCAACCTCAGAAAATTCTTAATTTGGACCAGGGCATTCTGAATATTTGCTGCACCATTTCCAACATTCCATTTAAAGGCAAAGCTACTGAGAAGATGGTTTGTAAGTAGCTTAGATCCACCCTTCACTCTCATGGACTCTGGGATATATTTCAGTCTGGGTCTTGAGCTTGCCACAGCATTATGATTGTGCTTACTTGAATGATTAATGACCCCTCAGTGGAATAGGATTAAAAATGTTATCCTTTACTGGTACTTCCTGATCAGTCTGCCATATTTACTGTGGCTGACCACCTAATCCTTTTGGAGGACCTAACTACCTACTGTGAGGTCTGCAGTATAGCCCTTGATCAGTTTTACCTCCTGCCTTTCAGGATGTAATCAGAGTGTGACCTCGGATCAACTTCTGCACCTACTCCTTTAGTTCTATGTACAATAATTCATGCTGTAGTTAGACATTGTGACTAAGGCTTCTAGTCCACATAATTGTGTGAGCTTGGTAGCAACAGGCTTTGATAGGCCAAAGCCATCTCTGTTCAACTGGGAAATTGTAATGACAGTGTTTGTCTAATGTTCAAAGTTTAAAGATAACTTGCCTAGCAATAGTTGGGAAATGGATATGCCATTTTGCATAAACTGCACTACTAAACTATTTTCTGCTCTTTCACTGCTCATAGCACCACCCCTCATTTTTCTACTTTTCCCTCTTTTACAGTTACCCTATCTAAGCCATTTATAAAAAGCGGAACAGCGGTGAACCTGTGGTCATCTAGCAGCCACCATAACCTACCATCTGACCTGCAAGTGTAGGTTTCCCAATTGCATTTGTACTTGGCTTAATGGTGAAATACCTGTAACTTCCCAGGATTTGTTTGTAACTAGTGGCATGTACGCTCACTCCCTGGTTCACCTTCTAGGTTGTTAACCACCTGAAATAGGTCTCCCGATTCCCATAGGGTTAAAGGACAGTTCACATCTATAAGAACAGCTTCTATTCTACCTATTCTACCCTGACAACATTTTTGCCTGGAATGTGTGATGCTTGTTCAGGCTAGCAAAGTCTACATATTCCAGTACAATTCCCAGCCAGTAGACTGTACAACAAAAACACTCGCTGGGTAGCTGAAATCCAAAAAAGCAGCATTAAATTTTTTGTAAACCCTGTTCTACCCGCACAAAACCTCCTTCAAATACTAGCCCCCTTTTAGCAAAATTAGATAGCAACCTCATAAACTAGAACATTACCAACCTGAGGCAAGACATGTCCTGCTAACGTTCCACCTTTTTAGATTGTCTTTTTAGGGCAAAGACTACAGTGCTCGGCTCAACCCACTCCATTCACCATCGCTACACTCGGGCTCACTCCGCTCCCCTACTCTACCCCCATTCCTGCCCCCTTTCCTCTGATTTATAGCTAAATTACCACGCCCCTTAATCCTTTCCACCTATCCACACCACTCTTCTCATCCCACTGCCCTCCCCTCAGCCCCACTCACTCCTCCTCACACCCTAAAACTCCACCCTCATCCTCTCCCCTTCCACCTTCCACCCCACCTATAACTTATACTTCAACTGCATAACATCTAATATTCTTCTACTTCTTTTAATCTATCTCAACAACAACTACACTTCACTACACAGTTACCACATTACACGCATTCATTCTCCTACACTTCCAACAACTACCAATAAACCACTATCCCACTCCTTTGTGACATCTGCCCACAACTATATAACAATTCTACATACCTTCATACCTCCTTCAAGCTCCTAAAAACCCTCAGCCCAACCTCCCTGCCCCACAGTCATCCTAGGTCGACTATTAAACTAAAACATGTCACACTCTATCACTAAAATTAAACTGCGTGCAGACACTCACCTCAGCCCAGGTCCCAACTACACCTCTACACCTCCACATACCTCATCCAACCCTTCAATTTCGCACATGAACACCCACCCTTATTTCCCACTCCCAAAAACATCCAACTCAGACCTACTACTCACCAATTTCAACCTTTGTAGTATAGTTAATAAAGCTAGTGAATTCCAAACCACCTTAGCCACATACGACCCTGACATAGCAGTTATAACCTAAACCTGGATAAACCCCCATATCAGGGGCTATAATATTATTAGAGTAGACAGATTAAAGAAAAGGGGTGGTGGTGTAGCTGTACTATTTAAGGATAATCCTAAAACTGAACAACTCCTATACTCCCCACCTAATCTAGAAAACACTGAGATTCTAACTACACATCTTGAAATAAATCTTAATAAAACAATTACTATCATAGCCATCCGCCTCCCTCCTGGTAACACCCTACCTATAATTGAAAGCCTCCTTTCATGGGCATCCCTTAACATCAATCAAGAAACTATTATTCTTGGTGATTTCTACCTTGATTGGCAAACCTGTACATCTAACAACCCTTCAAATGTCCTCAGTCTCTACAATTTCACCCAGACCATTAATTGCCCAACATGATTCAACAAACACACCAATATTCAGTCTACATTAGACTGGATACTAACCAACAATCCCAAACTAAATTACATATCAGGCTGCCTTCCAGACTCACTCAGTGATCATTCCCCCACTTTTTTGTACAGAAAATGTGTACACACGCATTGTAACATCTCCTACAAATACATCCGTTGCAAAAAACATTTCTCACCCTCAGTTTTTAATCAGATCCTACAACAATTTGACTAGACAACACTAAAATATCTCCAACTAGACCTAGCAGTACTATTCTTCAACTCTACCTTCCTTGACATACTCAACAATCTTGCCTCAATTAGAAAAGTACGCTCAAAATCCCAACCTCTACCTTGGTTAGCCAATGAAACTAAACTCTTACTTAAACAAAGAGATAGAGCCTGGTCAGATTACCATGCCACCAAAAGCATATCTAGCCTAGCTACCTATAAACAACTAAGGAATCAAGCAAAAAAACAAATCAAAGTAGACAAGCAAATGTATTTCCAATCCTGCCAACAAAAACACCAACCCCCCCCCCCCGTAAATTCTGGGATAACATAAACTATCTCCTAAGCCCAGGCCACTCCCCTACCCCAACCCCAGTAACCACTAACAACACTAATCCCATTGCAACCCAAATCAACTCCCATTTCATAAATTCAATAACTTCCCTACTAGGCAATCAACCTAATACACCTCATACACTCCCTATCATTTCCCTGATAATCCTAACCCATTCTGCTTTTCTCACATTTAAACAACCTGCATAAAATCTCTGCTAGACAAACTTAAACCCTGCTGTCTGGCTGCAGACCTGCTGCCAAATGAGTTCTTGAAATGTGCAGCCCCATCCATTGATTACCCCATATCTATCTTGATCTATCATTCAGTCTCTGAACAATATGTACCATTTTCTGGAAGATATCCCATATCATCCCACTCCACAAAGGAGGGCCCTCCAAAGATCTATCCAACTTCCACCCCATCGCCATCCCATCCCCACTAGCTAAAATCTTAGAAAAATGCTTCCACACACAGCTTCTCAACCACCTACTCTCTAATAATCTCTTATGATTTTCACAACATGGCTTCAGACCCAAACACAGTGCTTCCACTGCCTTAATCTCTTTTACTAACACCATTCATCAGCTACTTAATGAAGGCCAGGCAGTCACATCTATCTTTCTTGACATGTCTAAAGCCTTCAACACTGTTTCCCACCAACTCCTACTCAATAAACTCTCAGCCTATGGCATCAACACACCCTCTCTGTCTGGTTCCTCAGTTATTTCTCAAATAGGCAGCAGGCCACCAAATGGCAAAATACTGTCTTCCCCCTTCTCCCCATTTCTGTTGGCATGCCCAAAGGTTCTATACTAGGCCCTCTCCTCTTCATCCTATTCACAAATTACCTCAGCACAGCAACTAAACTAGCCACAACTATCCAATATGCAGATGATGCTACTCTTATATGCTCTGCCCCAACATCCCAAGAACTTCAAATAAAAATTCAATCATCCTTCCTTAGCATCAAAAAATACCTGTCTGATCATCAACTAATTCTCAACCCAAAAAAAAACTAATAATCTTCAAAAACAAAAAAATCCAAACCTTGTCTTGGCCCTCTATCAATTCATTCCTCAAACGGTACCAAGATCTAACCCACAACTCATTCCAAACTCCTAGGGATCACTATTTAACAATCAGAAAAGTGCACATCAAGTTGGGCACCTTATATAGGGCCAAACCATACTTATCCCACAACACCAGGCTTGCCACTGCCTGTTCTCACCTACTTTCTTCCCTTCTTTACGGATGTCACATACTCACTAACCTTCGCAAATCAGTCGTAAATAATCTAGAATCCTGCTATCGCAAAATTGCAACGTTTGCTTTGAATGCCTCACACAGGACTCACCACTGTGCTGTGCTCTCTCAACTAAAATGGCTTGAACTCCCTAACCTTCTGGCTCTCAACCAACTATCGATGCTCCACAAAATAATTGAACTTCCCACTAGCTGCCCTGCCCTCTCCAATGTCATCCAACCTTATCTTAAACCCAGGACCCTCAGATCCTCCAACAAACTTACACTAAAAGTCACCCAGTCCCGTTACTGTCATGAGGACTGTCCCTATCCTAATAAAATTACCAAACTATGGAATGCTCTCCCTCCTGAAATTGCTAAAAACCCACACCATTATGATTTCAAACAACAGCTAATAAACTACCTAACTAATCATTGGCTCTGCTCCAGGCCTTACCACAGGCTAATCCACATATTCAACTCCCTCCACTGCCTACCCATACTAGTATTTCTCAGCACTATTACTACAATCTCCCCCTGATTACCACTGTAACTAATTATTTTTGTATTAATTCCCTCCTTGCTAATCTGCCAACACTGTTGTATGAAATTGTTTAAAAGGTTGACTCTCAAATTTCAAGTCAAACAGTGCCACTTTGTGTAACGTTATGTTTTGCCTAGACTCTCTTATGTTATTTGTATCCACGGTGGTGCAGCGGTAGTGTTGTTGTCTCACAGCAAGAGGTTCTTCCATTCGATTCTCAGCTGGAGTGCAGGAGTGCCTTCTGTGTGGAGTCTACATGTCCTCCCTGCGGTTGGGTGGGCATTCGAAAGACATGCGTAAATGGGCATGCCTTGATTGAACGTCGAGCTGGCACCTCGACGTTCGTGAAAATCTACTGCCAATCATTAGTGGACCAGAGTTCCACTGTGACGACCCCTAACCAGGAAAAGCCAAAAAGACAAACAACAACAACAACTCTCTTATGTTATTTAAGCATGAATTGTATTTAATGTCTTAGAATTACTGTACAGTGAACTAATGCTGTGTCATACAATGTATATTGTACTGGTTTTTGAAGGTTTTCTCCCCAGGCCTCCACTGAAAACGGGCTCCTGGCCCAGCTGGACCTTCCCGGTTAACAAATGCAATAAATAAATAAATGTTACTATTTGATTAGCTAATTTGATGGAGAGGTCTACATTGGCCTATCTCCACTTTTCCTTTCTCCAGTAACATATGAGATACTTAAAAATATTTTTTGCCAGTCCCTAAAATGTTTATGCATTTGTACCATATTCCATCTGGCCCTGCCAGTGAATCAATATTTACTTGTCGTAATACTTTACGTAGCTCATTTAAAGAAATATCCTTTTCCAACTCTTTATTCTCTTTTTCTGTTAACTTTTTATGTTTTATTCACTACCTTTTTTCTTCAAATGTTTCTTTGTGCATATTGTACTACACTATTCATAATCTTTTCCTGAGTTCTGTTTCTTCTTTTACATTTTCTATGTCTCTCATTACACTACCATCTTCCTTTACTTATTTACTTAAGTAACTGAATACTTTTTCTCATTTTCCTTGTAAAAATATCTTTGCTTATATAACAATTATTGTATTCTTTCTTGATTTCTTTTACATAACTATTTTTGTCAAAATATTTTCTATCATTATGTTCTCAATCTTCTAATGCATTCTTACATGTTATTTTATATTTTTCTTTCCCTACTTTTCTTTGATTGTATTGCCACTGTAAAAAAAATTGTATATATTTTTCCTTAAATATCATCCACCATTCCAGCCAATAATTCAAAATTGTACATTAACTTTCTTTTTTGTTTCCCTGTTAAATGCTTTTATCACATAAAGATTCCATGGATTACAGTATTTCTTTTTTTCATATTCTCCAAGAAAAACTTCTATTTAAAAAAAGTCTGAAATATAATGTCACAAAATGTCACTTTGTTAATTAGAGTAAATGCTCTTACCTCGTGTGCATTTACACCCAAAGGAGCTACTAAATTGTCCCACACTTCATACCTGTCTATTTCTTTGCCTTCTTTACTTTGAATCCTTACCACGTACTTCCGTTTTTCATTTTCTTCTGCCTTCTTTTACTTTCTTTGCATATGTTTTCTTTTCCATCTCACCAGTATTCTTCAGGATTGTCTCTGTATCCTCCTTTTGTATTTTCTTCATAATGTCCCCCCAGGAAACATCTCCTTCATTTTCTGGCTCACTCTGCATCACCATTTCTTTAAGTAAATCATCCTGCAACCCTCCCGACTGGAGGGTTGTAATTATATAGCCACCATTTGCTGACTCATCTTCATCAGATTTCTTTGAAATAATTCCTCAGAATCCTGCACACATTCTCCAGTCTTGATATTTGGTTTGTATTTCATTCACCATTTGAAATCACCTCCCCTTTAACCTTAGAGAGTGGCAATTTTAAGCAGTAAGCATCCTGACACATATAGACAGCAGTAAAAATGGCACTTTACACATTTTCAAATCTTGTCATTCATGAGTAATGAAAAAGCATTAAGTGGCATGTCCTACCAGTAAAACAGATGGTAATGAACTATAGTGATTCTTGCATTTTCCAACTCCTTCCTGCTTGTCCCTGTTACTCAGTAATTATTTTAGTTTGGTGATGTTTTACGTGATCTGTCTGTGCTGGCATAAGTTGGTAATAATATACCAGGTTATTATGCAAATGAGTCTCATTCACACTACTGTGGTTTTATAAATCACATCATAGTGTAAGTGTGTATCTCCAATATAGGTGCAAGCTTAGTCAGATCACCATACATGCTTACAGCTTTCTCCTTTACATTACATTCATATTTGTACCTGTAACTGGGATAACAAAAATTTTTAACCCAGTTACAGGTACAAATATGAATGTAATGTAAAGGAGAAAGCTGTAAGTATGTTTACCTGTAACTGGGTTAACAAAATTGGGCAACCACGGTGGTGCAGCAGTTAGCATTGCTGCCTCACAGCAAGAGGTTCTCCGGTTCGATTCTCGGCTGGGGTGCCTTCTGTGCAGAGTCTGCATGTCCTCCCTGTGGTCGCGTGGGTTTCCTCCGGGTGCTCCGGTTTCCTCCCACATCCCAAAGACATGCTGTAGGTGGATTGGACACTCTAAATTGGCCCTAGGCATGAGTGTGTGCATGTGTGTGCCTTCTATGGAAGGTTGGGTGCCAGGCTGGCAACTCAACACCGTAAAACTCCACTGCCAATCATGAGCAGACAGGTTATCCACTGTGGCGACCCCTAACTGGGAAAAGCCAAAAGAAGAAGAAGAAGAACTGGGTTAACAAAATTCTGGGAATGGTTTACATTCAGGTGACTACAGTTAACTCCTGGCAATTCACAGACATAAACTACCCACTCAATAAAAATTACTGTGGTTCCTGCCAGTACACGCTTAGTCACTATCAGTACCAAAGTTTCCACATCTCTGTTTTAAACAAAGGTCAGCAATCTTGTTTTTGTTTTCCAAGTCAACATTATTAAAAGCCACAGATAATAATAACAACACAATCATTAGTAACATATACATTTGTAATAATGATTACCACAAATCATTACACTTTTATCCATCTTATAGTATCCATTTTTATACCACATACTGCCTATAGGGGGAAACAAACAACAGCCATTGACAACATGACCTTGTGCAGATATTATGAATGGACTTCTATCCCCAGGTTAACTACCCATTAGCCTCCTCCTTTAATTTACCCTGTCTCATAATTTTTGTGGGTACCTAGTTTATCCCAAACTTTATTAAGTCACTTCAAAAAGAACTAGCACTTTGGATATTTGACTTCTGAGGTTCAGAGAATGGGGAATGTAATATGGTAGCAAATGAAATGGTGCAGAGAATTCATACTAGAAGTTATATGACTGAGCAATTTGTTGCTTCTTGGGAAAAGTTGGATATTAAGAGTAAAAATATAAGATGGGAATCCAGACCATATACAAATAAAAGATGGAAAGATTTTAAGGAGGAAGATATTTTGTGACATGATGTGTCCTGAAGCAGCACTAGTATATTATAAAATCAAATGTGAGTCCCCAGGGCATTTAAATTTAAAGATTTCTTATAAAAAGTCATCAAGTATAGGGCCTCATATTGTTTATGCTAATATGAAAACAAAGAAACAACGGGTGTTTTTCTTGTAAATAGATGGAGGAAAGATCTGCCCCAGGATCCAATAAAGCCTACATGGTCATTTTTCACTGCATGTGTGTCATAGCACAATGTGCACATGGGCACGGAAAGTTTTAGCTTCAGTAAGTGCTGTGTAGAGGCGCTCACCCCTGTGCAAACAAAGTAAACATCATGGTATGCTGATTACAGCATAAGCAGCTGAATTACATGCTAATTAATCACTCTAACATGGTGGAGCGATTCAACAAGTTATAAAGCATCTATGTAGACTCTGTGCTGGTTTTCCCTGCAAATTCCAAAACGTTTGGAATACAGCCATGGAAAGGAGTACACACAGACAGAATGTTATAGGCTGCTGCTGCTTTAATATATTTGTATGTGCTGCAGACTGAAACCAATGCTGCTGCTGATAATAGGCCTAGGCCAAGGAGAAGAAGGGTTTTCAGACCCCGTCTGACTTTTGACAACCTACATATGTGGAAATTGTAGAGCGCTACAGGATGGACAAGGACACACTACAGGAACTCTGTGATCTCTGCCATCCTCAACGCAGAGCCAGAGCCAACCAAGGGGAACCCATTCCACTGGAGACAAAGTATGTGTAGCCCTTAGAATCTTAGCTACAGGTACCTTTCATAGATCAACAGGGGACATGCTGGGGGTTTCACAGACATCAGCATCCATGATCCTTCACCAGTTGCTGAATACTATGCTCCCACTTGCTAGTGACCACATATATCTTCCATGTAGTTCTGAGGAGAGGGCCAGAAATATGCATGAGTTCTACCATGTAGCACACTACCCTGAAATACTGGGTGCCATAGATTGCACACATATAGAAATGAAGGCACCACCTGGGGAACAGGGTAGGTTCTACATTAACAGAAAGAGCTACCACTCTATCAACTGCCAAGATGTATATAACTCCAGGGGAATCATCTTGAACGGTGTGTGCTGGCAACTCTGGCAGTTACTATGACTCACATATTTGGCACAACTCCCAACTGTACCAGATATTTGCTAGGGGGGATATCCCACAGGGTCATCTAATGGAGGATGCAGGCTATGCACTCGATCCGAGGCTGATGACACCCATCAGAAATGCACACATACCCATGAAAGAATGCCATGATGAGGCATATGCTCAAACCAGAAATATCATAGAGCATATGTTTGGGCTGTTCCGGTGCCTAGATACAGCTGCTGGAGCCCTGCAGTACAATCCAAGGACATGTACAGAAATATTCACAGTATGTGCCATGCTGCACAACATCATCCTGAGGAAACAGCTTCAGCAGGATCGGGAAGGGGCACACATCCCAGCACCAATGCCCAGGTCACCCCAGCCACAGGCAGATGAGGAGTCAGAGGGAGAACCACCAGCTACTGTAGGTGGGGACAGATGTAGGTGTGCTCAGTATGCCCTTGCATTGGTTGAGAGACAACACATAGCACAGTCACTCACCACCTTGGAGCCTAAAAGCTTTCTCCTGCACACATGCATATAGTAACATTGATGCTAGGCAACTCACACAACCTTTACCTTCCCATGTGTACTGCTTGCATCAGACAGAGTTAGCCCTGAGACTCCAACCATGTCAAGTGGTGCTTTTATGAGGTACATCTCTAACCTGGAGTGTATTGTGTAATAATATGAATGCGTGGCATATCCTTGTGTCACACTGATTTATACTGTAAGCAAGTAAGAGGTGGGAGATTGGTACTGAAATGATCTTAAAATGTGACAGCAGAGATTTGTGTAACTATATGTATTCATTATTAAGTAGTAGGCCTCAGGCATCAAAGATTCACATCACACAGTCATACCCCTGAAAAGTAGTGATGGTCACTGCATGGCCCAGTTTAGCACCATACTTTGTTTAATGGAAATTCATTAAAGAGAAAAGTTTCTGACTTCACAACCCTCACAAGATCATTCACAATAAAGTTGGGAAATGCTATCAGTTGTGTAACTTACCAAGGCCAATATATATCAGTGGTAAAATTACCAGTTCAACACCACAAATACAGATATAGTAAGCACTTTAAATCAGATATGCACCCTGAACATCAGACACAAAGCTCATGTATCCTTGAATCCAAAAGATAGAAAACAGAGATATGGGACATTTATCATCATTTGCACAGGATGTTGTGTGGGGGAGCAGGAGGTCTAGGCTGATGCCAAAGGTCGATGAGTGTGTGTGATTAAGAAAGAGAAGCTGGCAGACATTTGGATAAACCAACAAGTGGCCAGTAAGACAAAATGAGTTTGAAGCTGCATGGCTGAACCATGTAACTGTGGTGTGTGTGTGTGTGTGTGTGTGTGTGTGTGTGTGTGTGTGTGTGTGTGTGTGTGTGTGTGTGTGTGTGTGTGTGTGTGTGTTTCCACGTCCACACTCAGATGCACTGCTGCTCCCTGAACATGACAGGTGTCTGCTGGACAAGCTCTCTTTATGAGGATGCCCAGGACCATGACCCCATGGCCTGCCACGTCTGGATGTGGACAGTGCACTCACTGATGAAGCAGTGGAAGTACTGCCACTATGGGAGCATGATCTGGCATGGCCACATTATCTGACAGCAGATGATGTGGCTGACCTTTGCCCATGAGGATGCCATTTCCCTCCAAACAGATGTGACATCACAGACACAGCATGTTCCATGACAGACATCCCAAGTTCCAATCCCGATCCATGAAATCAGCAACACAGTGGAGGCATTCATACATGTCAGCCTGAGCCACATCTACAACCCAGAGCATTTGTCTGGAGCACCTATGGGAACATGCTTGTGCCTCCATGATGTCCGTAAACATACGTTGAGTGGCATGGGAAGAGACATCTGCACCAGGTGGAAGAGGGACATAGGCCCCCTACGAGAACCCCTTTCAACCCTCCTGCATCACACCTCACCAACACTTTGGCTACAGCCAGACTCCACAGACACTGAGGCTGCAGTAACCATAGTTCCCTGATCAATGGTCTCGTCCTCCACCTGTCCAATATCTGTGGTGTCACTGGAATGGTTAGGCATAGGCCTGCTGGCTGTGTCTGATGGAATTGCAGGGAGTGGCTGTATATCAACCTCAGTGTCGGCTTCAACTTATGCACCCCCTGACTGTGCCTCAGTTTGGTCATTGTTACCATCAGAGTCTAATGATACACTGATATCAGGTGGCAGAGGGCCCACATTTTCACTGTCATGATCACCTGTGATAAAAAGCAAGAAACACAGGACAATGTTAATACCTACACTACTGTATTCCAATATATGATAACAAATTAACAGTGGTGCCACTATTACAGACACTACAGCAATACACACAAGAGACCTGACATCAACAGCACACATTAAAATATTTCTTTCAATTGCTCAACAGTACTGACATAAAAATGTGTAGCTTACCATCTGCAGATGAGACTCTTCTCTGAAAGCCAAATGACCCTGGAAGACGTTAAGCAAGAGGTAAGGGGGAACATCATCACAATTAAAAGTAAAATAGGTGATAATACTTGTATCCCTTTATATGTCCATTAACAATACTGTCAACAAGGACGTGGCTGTCAGCTCAAACATAAGCTAATAACTGTATCAATTTTTAGTCCCCCTCCGCATAAAAAATGCATGTAACACAGAAGTAACATATTGATTTCAGTTGTTTTATTATACAACAGTATTCAATGTTTGAGATAGCAAAGCCTACCTGGAAGCTCCTCCTGGGACATGCTTGCTATCTATGACACTTGCTGCCATATCCAGAACATGCTGTACTCCACTCTCCTATGAGCTGTCTGGATCCCTGATATTGGCCTGGAACTCTTCATTGGGTGTTAGTGGTGGTTCTGTAGCAGGACCTCCCCCGTACCCATCTGGTCACGGCCCACTGCAGCTGCTCTCCTTTGTGCAGATGTGATCATGTCAGTGGCCCTGTTGTGCACCTGCTCATATGTCCTGCCATGGCCACTCACAGCATTCAGATCAGCAACTGTTAACAAATTTGCATCCTATGTGCCATATCTCCCCATCCCCCTTTCAGCAGAAAAGCAACATGTTGTCTAAAGGCATCTACTATGAGCTGGGTCTTGGCATCGGTGAAGGGGGAGGCCTCTGAGGATTGACATGCCTAGGTGGCATACTCCTAGGTGTCCTACAAGACAATAGCAGGATAATAAAAAATAAGTATCACATAAGTAAGGATTACTTCTTTCCAGATAAAACAGAAAAGGTAGCCAGTCAGTATTACTCCTGTAGAAACGTGCAACAATCTACAGATGTGAAATACGAACAACTGGTAGAATGCAAAATAAGGAGAATAACAGGAGCAACATATCCTTGTTTGTGCCATAACAGTAACTCACCTTTGCTCCCCCACCCACAAAAGAACAGTCTGTCCTTGTTTGTGCCATAACAGTAATTCACCTTTCCTCTCCACACCCACAAAATAACAGTCTATCTTTGTTTGTGCAATTAACTCATCTTTGCTCCTCCACCCACAAAAGAACAGCCTATCCTTGTTTGTGCCATAACAGTAACTCACCTTTGCTCCCCTCACCCCAAAAGAACAGGAAAATGACACATTTTGCTAACAAATCATCTTTGGGGTGCTAAAAGCTCTATCAAAGGCACTGTCCCCGAAACATTTGTACATATTTATCATAATGCATTCCGTTTTCATGTATTGTCAGTCATGTATACATCTGAAGTGGCTTGGCAAACATGCCCATGGCATCAGTACATTTCTAAGTAGTGCATACAGATAAAAGTGTAAAATCCTTTGCTTCACAATTTTCTTAAATACATTCCACCATATGCAGTATGTAGCTGAACACATGTAAGCATACCTTCTGAAGTTCAATACTCCTCTCTGCAGATATATCCCAAAGTAATAGCATATCTTCATTCTTCTCCACAAAAACAACTCTCCTCACCATCAGTTTGCCTTGCTAAACAGTTGCCTTTCTACATGGTGTAGATTCAGGGTTGTGAACATGGTAAAGATGCAAATGAGGTGTGAACTCATTGGAATTGCTGAATCCCCAAAAATTGGATCAGTGTAGGGATGTAAACATAGTGCAGCCACTCCCTTAGTGTTTAGTTTTAATGGATTGCAACCGTGACTGATTAGTGTTTTGGAGAAGGAAAACACAACAGTACTGCAGGCCGCCTTACTTCCAGTGCGTGTGTCAGGTCACATATAGAAAGTGTTAGATGTAAGGTTGGAAATGTAAGCAAGCAGCACACAGTCTCAGATTGTGTTCCTTCACATCCAACCTGCCCTTCAATTGTCTGCAACTGCATATGATATTATTTCCACTTAAAACCCTCACACATTTTAAGGCTAATGATATAGAATGGTGTACATACTGCATGTCTCAGATTACTGCTGAGATACATGAAGAATGGCCAGCAAACACAGAAATGTAAGACAGAACTGTATATCTGTAAGCAATAATCATGACAGGTTGTGTGATCACTAGGTGCACTGCATCCAAAACTACTAAATGTACAAATAATAAATGTATGGTTTGATATCATTGTAGATGCTGTTGTAGTTAGTTGTGTGCATACTGAGTTAAAGGAAAACTCTACCCTAGAGCTAAAAAAACTGCTTTTTTCACTCTATCTCTGTTTCCTGACCTATTTTAACACCTCAAAAATCACTCTAAGTGCTTTATTTGTAATT
This sequence comes from Protopterus annectens, assembly GCF_019279795.1. Taxonomy (NCBI): domain Eukaryota; kingdom Metazoa; phylum Chordata; order Ceratodontiformes; family Protopteridae; genus Protopterus; species Protopterus annectens. The sequence continues at coordinate 678,988,946 of NC_056733.1, forward strand.
TTAGCCTGTTTTCCACAACATGGCTACCAATGGGGCTTGATGTATCAATGTGATCTTGTTCTCCCTCAACCCTTTCGCTTTCCCATAATGCTTTGTATGACTCATGCCAGACATAAGGAAGTAACTTTGAATTCTCATGCCATTAACATATAATGGGATTTGTGATGGTCACTTGTTATTTTCTTTACCTTATGTAAAAGGACTGCTTCTTTTCTGTCTCTAATCATCCTCATTTATGTTTGGCTCAGACCTTGTTTTACACTATACTTAGAAGTTATCCAGCTGCAGCCAGAAAAGTAACTAAATTGCAGGCCTTTGTTCAGGGTTTTCTTTTGTTGTCTAAGAGGAATTGATTCTGCAAGGGTCTCTCAGTGCAGTGACAGTTTCAACACCTCTGCAATAGTGTGTGGGGAGGGGCCTCTCAATTCCTCTTGAACTACAAAGTAGGTTTGCGCACTGCACTGTTGGTGCATGCCAATGCCGGTTGGAGAGGCCGCTGTCCCACATTTTACACAGTAGGAGGTGGAGGAGGAGAAGGAGGCATCAAGTACTCCAGCCAGTGGTGGAGTGAGGTGACAGTGATGACAGTCCAGTGGGTGAGGACTTGATTCTCACTGTGACCCAGCTTGATGACCATGGGTTCTGGATAACCTCACCCTTACCCCAATCGTGGTGTCCCCAACCTTTTGTGTCCATCACAGTCCCTGTCTCTTGTTTGTCTTGTCTGTCTGCAATTGCTTTTTCGCCTACCCAACTTACCTGACCCAGACATACCTACATCCCTTCCCCAACATTCCTGTCTCTCTCAAGAAAAAAATGGGCACCTGTCCCACAAACAAACAAAAAAAAAAATTCATCCCATACATAGCTCTCCATTTCACACGTGTCTTCTTGACATACTCAATTTGGTCCAGTTGGCTATACAACATGATTGTGTTGTGATCACCCCTCTCTGTGGAGGTGACAGTATAAATTCAGTTAGTATTTTGCACATGTTCACTTTACATTGTTAAAGAAATGGATAGTTATGGTTCTTTCCTACCTCCCTCCTGAACATCCCTGTCCTGCTTTCCCTTTGATCCTCCCCCTGCTTGCTCCCCATTTATTTTCTTTAATGCATTATTCTGTGTTGCGCATCACAAACCAACGTACAGCAACTGTAATGCGAAAGTAGTTAGAAGTATTACATACAGCTATATTCTTACCCAATACCATCTTGCCCCAAAAAGGAATATATCACTGCATTAAAACATGCTGCCACAGAGTCAGTTATGTAGAGGTGCATTTCAGAGACTCAATACTGTCAGACTTTGTTCTTCCTCCTGCTTGCTCCCCATTTCACCACTTTCCTATCTACCCCATTTTAACATCCTTAATCTAGTCAAAAAATAGAACCACACACAACACACATAAGTAGCAGAAGAAGCAATGGATCCCTTCACTTTGTTGGGCTCCATGTTTGTGAGGAGGTGCACATCACTTACCAATGCACAGCAACATTCAGCAGCAGCAAAATGCTGCAGTTATCTCTGGGCAATGCTGCGTAACCCTGCTGTCCTATGCCAATGCACACCAACACACCTCATATAAACCATTCATATCACTGCATTATCACTCTGTAATGAAAAGTATTTTGAAGTAGTAGATATACCTGTATTCAAACCAGAACCATCTGGCCCAAAAGAGGAATGTAGCTGCCGCTCTATGGAAATGTAGCTATTATGCTGCATTACTGCTGTTTACTGTCCATTTCCTGTGTATGACATGAAATTACATGTGGAAACATTACAAATGGAGGGCTCCATCTAACAATATGTCACATATTTACAATACATCCATGTGTTGCCACACCACAAGCACTGCAACTCTGGTGTCTCAGTACTTTTTCCACACATATACCAACCACATCACAAAATGTAATATCAGATGCTGTGTGCTATGCAATGCACATCAATCTAGTAACATGCAGAACTACAACTATTGACCCATATGCCTAAAAAGCCTTATCTGCAAGGCTAGTGCAGGAATCAGCATGGACCATATCCAGAGGGACATAGGTGATTTTCAACTCCCATGACCCTACCCATTTTGGTTTTGTCAAGGGTAGATCTTGCTTATTGACCTTTTGGACTTCTTAGATACTGACCCCAAGGACCTGGATGAGGGATGACCAGGCATAATGCCTATGTTGAGTTATCCAAGGCCTTTGAAACTATCCGCCATTCATGTCATAGTGAAGATCTCCCATCTGGGAATTAGGCCATACAGTACTAGATGGATAGCCAACTGGCTCAATGACAGAACACACACTCTTAAAGATGGAAACTTCACCTCCACCACTAGCCCACTCACCAGTTGAATACCACAAGGATCTGTGCTGGACCCTCAACTGTTTGGAAAATACTTCACTAAAGCACAGGCAACAGTAGATGGCCTGTGGTTTACCAAGTTTGTAGATGACTGTTAACTGGACACACTCATATAGAGTCCCCCAATGATGGTAACATGTTACAAAAGGGGCTGACACAGACTAATGATTGGTGCCAAACTCATGGACAGAACTTTAAAGCACACCATGACTCATTGTCACCTTTGTCAATACCATTCCCCTGCTACTTATGATGAGCACCCTAAGCTCAAACACAGTGTTGTGAGACTTGGGAACACATGTTGATAACAATCTATACTTTCATTACTATGTGCCCGTAGTTGTGACACACACAATCTGCATTGTGCACATCATACATATGGACATCACATCCAAGACCAAGGTAGTCATACCTCTGCTGTACTCTACCCTTATCACACAAATAATGGAGTACAATGCTCACATCTGTCTGCACCTCACCAGACTTATGCAGCAGTTGGGGAAAATGCAGAGTTGTACCTGGGAGAATCCCAGGCCTCCAAACATTATATACATGGAAAGAATGACATGTCTGTCACTGCACGCGGTATCATGCAGACTACTGAGAGGTGACCTATGCCTGCCCTGCAGAGCAGTCTTAGACCCTGCCCTTCTGGAAATGATGGACATCTACAATTCAAATGGGACAAGAATAATTTGCCCCAGGGTTCTCAACCTAGCCTGTGACATAAACAGAACATGATGGGGAGACAGATATATCCCACAATGATTGACACTCCTCTGTAATAGGCTCCCACTGCATGTGAAGCAGTGCTCTTCAATGACCCTGTTCAAGCGCAACCTTGAGTACTGGCTGGGTGATTGTAAAGTCACCTCTGGGCTGGAACCTATGTCCCTCATGGACAGGGCCTGTTGGTGCTCCTCACAAACTCACTCTGCTAAATACGACCATCCAACTATGCTGAATAAGTGTACTTGTGTTTTAAACAGCTAGGCTTCTAAACACCCTAATACTATTAGGTTGGTGGCCTCATATGAACATATGAAGCTATGTGCCTATGCAGGCCTCCCAACCTGTTGTCCCCCACATGGTCTGCTGATGTCATCTACTATAAGCTCACCTGCACTCTTGTATAAGTCAGACTTGTGCCATGGTGCTTGCATAAAATACTGGGTTCTGTAGTCTGTGTACTTAGGTAGGGGTTCTGTTCTCACTGGAGTCGATGTGTGTGTGTGTGTGTGTGTGTGTGTGTGTGTGTGTGTGTGTGTGTGTGTGTGTGTGTCTTGATAGCAGAGCAGAAGTGTGTATCCTACAGCCTCCCAACCCTTGTGTCCCACATGGCCTGCCAAGTGTTGTCTGACACACTCCAAGTTGGACTTGAGCTGGGGCATTTTCACAAAGTACTGGGTTCTGTAGCCTGTGTAATTAAACAGATTGGGGTTCTATTCTCACTGCAGTCAGCTAGGTGTGGGTATGTGAGCTGTTGCTTGACATTACAGACAGCATTTTACACCAGCATGTGGGACACTGTTATCTTCTCGTCAACAGACACTACTATAAAGTGTTGTCTGACACACCCCAAGTTGGACTTGAGCTGAGGAGCATGCATAAAGTACTGGGTTCTGTAGTCTGTGTAATTAGGTAGGGGTTCTATTCTCACTGCAATCAACTGGGTGGGTTTATTTGTGTGTGCATGTGAGCCGGTGCTTGACATCACAGAGAGCATTTCACATCAGCTTGTGGGACACTGTTATATTCTCCTCAACAGACACTGCTGATGTCATCAGCTATATCATGTTTTTGGATATGCAGGACTCCCTCCAGGGTAGTGTCAGAGACTGGCCTGGATGCCAGGCAAAAGTCACCTCATCCTATACAATAAAGATTACAGTAACATGACTTTTAATCTATCCACATGCATGATGGCATGCTTTGTTATCTTGCTGAGAAAGCCCTGTGATCTCTCCAGCTGCCACATGTGTCTGGTGAGGTACATTTTATTTTTTTTATTTTAACATTTGTTGACTGGGAAAGTCCGACTAGGACAGAGCCTATTTTCAGCGGAGGCCCGGGGAGAAACACTCCAAATGCATGTCTTTGGATTTTGGGGGGAAACCAGAGTACCTGGAGAAAACCCATGTGAATGCAGGGAGGACATGCAGACTCCACACAGAAGGCACCCCAGCCGAGAATCAAACTGGAGAACCTCTGTGAGGTGACAACGTTAACTGCTGCACCACTGTGCCACCCGACATGTAAAAAAACTCTATTAGTGTCGTAATTATGTTTGACTACAGTGCTGTCATACAATCCTAAGATCTCAATATGAGAGCATGACATATGATGTGCACAACATAGGCTTTCAATAACATGTGGACACTTGGTGGTCAACATTCAGATTGCTATCTACATGTGTCCCCAGTGCTTACATCATTGGATTTCTCCATAGCAGGACTGTTGTCAATGCTGTGATTAACATGGAACTGAACGTTTCAGATGGACAACATTAAAAACACACATTTCTGCATTTATTTATGCAAGGTGTGCCTTTGTCACCATTCAGTTGTATGTGTTAGCTTCTCCTTTACTATGTTATCACCAGTGGTGGACTCAATGATTGAGCACAATGTGCAAGAATCAGCAAATGTGGTAAGCCAAAGGTCATATACTTTAGCCTGAACTGTCAAGAAATACAGTTCAAACATTGAATGGCTAAGCACATATCCTTGGAGTTTGCTGGTGGTGACAGATCTACTGGTACAGGTTGATTCACCAAATTTCATACAATGTGTTCTGTCAGTGAGCCATTTGGTTACCCATCAACTGATGAAAAGTTTAATCCCCAGCTTGGGGGGTTTCTCAATGATACCTGTGTGATAATGTGAGGTAGTGCCAGCTGTGCCAGGGCATGTGCCAGGGCATGTGTAAAATATGCCAGCATAGCTAGCTGGAGTTTTGTAAAGAATTATATGTCATTTCGATATCAAACTGATTTGTACAGATGCCTGTGTTAAAATGTATTTGTAACGTTGCTTGTGTTAAAAACTATCTCAACAGTGAGTCCTACTGCACAGAAAAAATATATATATGTATGTCGTACTGTATTTTTGTAACTGATGAAATGTATATATTTTAACAGAGGATACTGGAAGGGAAGTGTTTAAACTCAGGCCAGCTAACCTTAAAGGAAAACTCCACTGTAGAACTAAAAAAATATGTTTTTTTCAGTCTTTGTTTCCTGACCCGTTTTAACACCTGAAAATCACTCTAAGTGCTTTATTTGTAATTTTAGCCTGTTTACCACAACATGGCTACCGATGGGGCTTGATATATCAACGTGATCTTCTTCTGCTTCAACCCTTTCTCTTTCCCATAAAGCATTTCAAGTCTTCTTTCTATTACTCATAAGGAAATAACTGTAAATTCCATGCCATTGAAATATAATGGGAAATGTGTGACTCACTGTCAGTTTGTATTCCTTCTGTAAGAGGACGGCTTCTTTTCTGTTGCTAATCACCCTCATTTATGTTTTTCTCAGGGCTTGCTTTACACTATACTTTGAAGTTATCCAGTTCCAGGCAGAAAAAAAGCTAAATTGGAGGCCTTTATTCTAGGTGTTCTTTTGTAGCCCAACATGAATTGACAGCCCCTTTCCCCCACACTACTGCAGAGGTGTTAAAACTGTCACTGCAATTCACAGCTCAGAATTGAAAGGAAGGGACTTCTGATCTAATTTTCTTTCCCCTCTGCCTGTAGATAACAATTATGTATTTATTTTATTACTTTGCCAGCAGCAAGATTTATTTATTTAAACAATTTCAATTTAATTTTTGGAAGCAAGTTTCAGAAAAGTCTTGATTATTTCAGTGTGTTTTATTAATAGTGACTTTTGATTTTCCCCTAATTATGTCTTTAAGACATTATTCTGTTAACTTATTTTTGCTTTCCCATTTCTTTCTGAAGAACAGCTGTCTTATGTAGGGTTACCAGAACAGAGCTCTGTTTTTTGATTGGCTCGTATACCGGTATACGAGCCAATCAAAACCTCACACAGCGAACCCTCTTCTGTTCAATGCGGAACATCAAGCAGTTCCACATTGAACAGAGCTCCGCTTTTTGATTAGCTCATATACCGGTATACGAGTCAATCAAAAACGATCACAGCGGACCCTCTTCTGTTCAATGCGGAACATCAAGCAGTTCCGCATTGAAAAGAGCTCCGTTTTTTGATTGGCTCGTATACCGGTATATGAGCCAATAAAAAAAAAAAAAAAAAGCGGAGGAACAACTCCGAAATAGGGATGTCTGTTTTTTGAAAATTCTGCAATTTGTACAAATCGCAGAATTTTCAAAAAACGCCCGGACAGGAGCCCAAAAAAGAGGACGTGTCCAGGGAAACCTGGACGTATGGTAACCTTAGTCTTATGACATGCAGTTTCTGTAATTTAGAGACATTCTACTCACCTCCACATTTTTTAAATTACAGCAAAACAGTAATTTGCAAACCTGACTCCATTATACTAGCACAGTAAAAGAATGTACTAAAAACTCATTGTATTCTCCAGTCAATGCAGTGAAACATTTTTTTTGGGGGAGGGGGGCTAGGGGCCTACTGGATACTTTGGGAAATTAAGTATCACTTGCATTATGCATATAACTAATGCCTTTTTTTAACTTAATATGATCTTCTCAAATTCAACAGTAAACTATTTAGCAATTCTCTATTCCTTAAACTGCATTAGTAATTTTTCTTTGAGCCACTCCTGTCTTTCTGGTGTGAAGAAGTCTTGCTCACAGAAGCAAGACGAAAACACTTACAGTACTGTCTCTGTAGATTAATAAATTCTGTTCTAGGAACTGTGGTGCTGCCTGTAGTCATTTTTTTTTTTTTTGGAATGTGCAACAGACACACTGGTCAGCCAAATAGAGTCTTTTATATTTTCACATTACAGCTTATGCTACGGTTTCTCCAAAACTAAGAAAGGAATGTGCGAAATTTGCATGAAACACCACTTAGTAGGCTTACAACCATCAGTAAATTGAGGATTGCAGCATCCAATTTGCAGCTGCACTAACTACACTTGTCAAGTCAGGAAGTAAGCACACATGACTGAATTGCTATTTACAGTGTCATGAGTACAGAGTGTCAATTTTTCCTTCATAATTTTCCTGTCTACCTTTGTACAAGGCACTGTACCAGGCCATGCTGTGTGGCCTTTTGGAATATTGCACATGGAGATCCAAAAGCATACTTCAGAGCACAGACCGACAGCGACACTGAAGGAGCTGCTGGAATTTCTGGCAAGTATTGGTTGTGTACTACATGTAACAACAATCGCCCATATACTCCATATGTCTGACGTATGGGGAAAGGTTGAAAGATGGAAACCTTTTCCTACACAGAAAATATCCAGGCCCGACTAAAATTTGCAAAACAATACATCGTTTCCCAAAAGCATGTGGGAAAATGTATTATGGTCTGGTGAGACCAAGGTTAAACTTTTTGGCCACAATTCCAAAAGGTACATGTGGCGCAAATGCAACACTTCACATCACCAAAAGAGCACCATCCCCACAGTGAAGCATGGTAGTGGCAGTAACATGCTTTGGAGTTGCTTTTCTTCAGCTGGAACTGGGACTTTAGTCAAAGTGGAGGGAATTATAAACAGTTCCAAATACCAGTCACTTTTGGCCCAAAACCTTTGGGCATCTGCTAGAAAGCGGAAGACAAAGAGGAATTTCACCTTTCAACACGGCAATGACCCCAAGCATACATCCAGTTCAACAAAAGAATGGCTTCAACAAAAGACAATTAAAGTTTTGTAATGGCCCAAGCAGAGCCCAGACCTAAATCCAATAGAAAATCTGTGTGGTGACCCGAAGAGGGCTGTACACCACAGATGCCATTGCAATCTGTGGAGGGCTTTTCAAGGAAGAGTGGGCAAATATTGCCAACTCAAAATGTGCCATGCTGCTAAACTCCTACCCAAGAAGACTGAATGTTATAATTAAATCAAACCGTGCTTCAGCAAAGTATTAGTTTAAGGGTGTGCACACTTATGCAACCAGCCTAATGTACGTTTTTTATTTTTTATATATTTTTTCCCAAACAGATTTGTTTGTTTTCCAATGAATTGCACAGGTTATAAGTCACATTTCAGGTGTGAAATGATTTATTGTGGTCTCATTTTTTTACATCACAAAAATCTGGCATTTTAACAGGGGTGTGTACATTTTTTATATCCACTGTATATATTATACTCACACACACACACACACACACACACACACACACACATATATATATATATATATATATATATATATGTATTTTTTTTTCCCCTAAAGATTATACATGACTATCGGTAGGACATGCATTTCTGCTGTGGATTCAAACATGGTCACCTTGCTGGGGCAGTACAGTGTTAGATTCTCTGTCCAGTCATCTGACCACCATAGAAGCATATGCCTTGGTCTATATGAAGTCTCTGAAAAAAGCCTACCAATGCTTACAATGAAGGACGATCATTCCTCTTGTCTTCCCTTCAAAGCATTCAGCATAGTCAGGGGATGAAGGAGAGCTGACACCTCTTGATAAATTTACATATGCTTTGTGGAAAATGATAATGTTCAGTAAATGTTTAGAAACTTGACTACTAGGGCTTTACAGACAAATTAACAACAGGTAACACAGAAGAAATCTAGAAAATGTCTGTGTATAACACTGTACCCCAGCATGTATTCTTCTCTGATGCAGCTGACTCAATGCATTCAGAGCGTTCTTACATGATATGCTGGTTCACTGCTAAATGCCAGCAAGAGAAATACCAATGTAAGAGTGGAGGTAAACATAAGGTGTCAGTGATTTGAGTGTCAGTGCTGGTATCGATATGTCTCTACTGACATTACATAGACACCTCTATTTCATAAACGGAAGCATTACTCTTGTACATTCAGGGGATAAGGTGGACATATGCCATGTCCCAGTCATCTGTTTTCTGTGTGTAATCAAACATGTTCTACTCATAGGTACCTAAAATGTCTTACATAATGATATGCAGGATCAGCAGTACATGCCAGCAACAGAAATACCAATATCAAAGTTGTACAGATCAGTCATTCGATAGTCATCATTGCTGTGTCTCTACTGAGATTACATAGAAACCAGTATTTTATACCAGTAACCTATAATCCTTTACATTCCAGGGTAAGAGTTGACATATGCCATGTCAACTCATTCATTGTCCATGTGTAATCACACATGTTGTAGTCATAAGGCACTGCAATCAGATACATGCAATGTCCCACACAGACACGACTGTGTGGTATGATTAGATTTTCCAGATGGGTATGTTCCTATCCGTAAGCAGTACTGTACCACTAATAAGAATAACTTTGTACTATGAACCTAAACTAGTTGCTTCAAAGCTTATATGTGTGTCAGGTGTCATAATATGGCTATTCAGTGCTTGTCTGCCATGGGTTGATATGGTCAATAACCCATACACTTTGTGAGTCATGGTGTCCACCAGTTCTCTTGGCTTCTAGCTTCAGGTTAAGCCACTGTCATGCCACATAGCGGCTTCAATAGCAAATGTCACACAACACAAAATTCATGTCTTAAAAATAGCCTCATAAAAAAAAAATATTTTACTGATGTTGGTCTCCATGATTATCCCACACCAACATTCACATACATGCATATGTATTTGTAAGTATATGTGTGTGTGTGTGTGTGTGTGTGTGTGTGTGTGTATATATATATATATATATATATATATATATATATATATATATATATATATATATATACACACACACACACACACACACACACACACACACACACACACACACACACACACACACACATATATTTATAGTAATAACAGTAGAAGAACCCTGGCAAGAATGGGACAAAAAGAAAAAATTATAAAAATAAACAAAAATGTTAAATAGCTACATAAAAAAGCCAGAAAAGTGAATCTCGGTGATGAGAAGCACTATTTCTCCTTGTAGGTAGCATACGACTAAAAGTGTCGCAAATAATTTTTGCCATACCTTCTCTCCAGCCCTCATGCATGGCACCACCAAAAACCCATCACGTGCCATAGATACAAATGGATCATAAACATCAGACGCTTTCAACAAACTAATTACAGACAATATTATCATTTTAGTCAATAATTCAACAACTCCACGCAATCTCAACCCATGCCAAATGACAACTCCTCAGAAAGTAATACAAATAACTAGGTCACTTCTTCCGTTCCCCTTGAGGATACAACTGCAGCTGACCAACAGCTTCCTCTCGTTACTCTACAAACAGTACACACCATGTATCTTGACTATTCTACCCCATCACAAGGTGCATTCCAGCACTTGTAAATCAGATGCCGGTGTTGTTACACAAGCTAGAAAAACAAAGCAGTTAGAGCAGTTAGTCTTCAAAGTTATTCTCAACTTTTTTGGATACAGTTAGCTAGCCAGAAGTATATTTCAGATGCAAAACGTTCATCTATTGAAATGATAAAACTTATTGTGCCTTTAAGGCACCCTACTAAATGAGTAACTGTTGAGAAAACCGATAGCTGTTTTATGTACAGACTGTGAACTGTCAACCCGAAGTGACTCTGAAAGGACTGAATACCAGAAATGTCATTTGGAATGGGAGACAGCTGCTTCATATACACATACACAAGTGCAGACAGATAACTATAAAGTAAAGGTGAGTCACAAAGGATTGCGTACCAACACCGACAGGTATTGTGTTGAAACTGCAATTCATGATGATCACTACAAGACTGAAATTAACCATATTCACGAAGTGGCCTGTGAAAGCAAAGTGTGGAATGCTGATAAATGCAGCTGGTATTTCTTTATGTATTGACATTAGATTTATTGGCATTTGATTACAGGGAAAGTTCAGTGGGCCAGTGAAAGCCCATTTGCAGTGGAGGCTGGAGAGAACAGCTCCTGGGTCAAGTAACAAAGAAAACCTGTTTCAAAACATACATTCCAAATACACATTTCAATATAATACAAATGAGAGGTGATACAGTGACACGAAATAGTAAAGAATAAAATATAAATTACATGAGAATTATGCATTGCATATAAAGGTAGTAGTAATAGTTCCGTCACTGTTAACTGTGGTGAAATACAGGCCATGAAATCAATTGACCAATGGTAGGCATCGCTCAACTTTAATGTACATTAGATACTTTGAACTGCTGTGTAAACATGCAGTCCAGCAGTTGAATACAGTGATGAAGTTGCAATGTTTATTTAACTGTTAGGGCAGAAATGTACATTAAGATTGGGTGAAAGAGAAATTAGTTTGTGTTTTAAAGTATTCAGTAAGAAAGAGAAGTATTGTTCAGGCAGGTTAGGATGGGTAGAAGGGAACAGTCGGTATAGTAAGTAATAGCTCTGGAAGGGTTTGAACATTTACTAGTAATTGTTGTATTTCACGTAGCATTTCCTCCTAGGAAAAAAACGTGCGTCAAAGCCTGACACATGAGAAAATGTATTAGTGTCACAATGTCCCAAAAGACATTGCATGTTTGGCTGCAGTGAAATGTCTGTTTTGCCTTTACTGCAATCATCATCATCATCTTTCAGCTCTTCCCGATAGGGGTCACCACAGCGGATCATCTGTTTCCATTTCTTCCTGTCCTCTGCATCTTGCTCTGTCACACCAACCACCTGCATGTCCTCTCTCTCCACATTCATAAACCTTATCTTAGGCCTTCCTCTTCTCCTGTTACCTGGTAGCTTCATCCTTAGCATCTTTTTCCCAATATACTCAGCATCCCTCCTCAGCACATGTCCAAACCAACATAATCTTGCCTCTCTGGCTTTGTCACCAAACCTTCCAACCTGGGCTGACCCTCTAACATACTTATTCCTAATCCTGTCCACCCTCATCACACCCAGTGCAAATTTTAACATCTTTAACTCTGCCACATCCAGCTCTAACTCTTGCCTTTCTGTCAATGCCACTGTCTCCAACCGATATAACATAGCTGGTCTCACTACCCTCTTATAGACCTTCCCTTTCACTCTTACTGGTACTCGTCTGTCACAAATCACTCCTGACACTCTTCTCCACCCACTCCATCCTGCCTGCACTCTCTTCTTCACCTCCCTTCCACACTCACCATTACTCTGAACTGTTGATCCCAAGTACTCATCCACCTTCCCCACCTCTACTCCTTGCATCCTCGCCATTCCTCTATCCTCTCTTTCATTCACACACATATATTCTGTCTTAGTCCTGCTGACCTTCATTCCTCTTCTCTCTAGTGCATATCTCCATCTCTCCAGGGTCTCCTCCACCTGTTCCCTACTCTCACTACAGATCACAATGTCCTCTGCAAATATCATAGTCCACGGGGACTCCTGTCTGATCTCGTCTCTCAACCTGTCCATCACCATTGCAAATAAGAAAGGGCTCAGAGCTGATCCTTGATGTAATCCCACCTCTACCTTAAACGCATCTGTCACTCCCACCGCAGACCTTACCACTGTCACACTACCCTCGTACATATCCTGTACCACTCTTACATACTTCTCTGTCACTCCTGACTTCCTCATACAATACCACAACTCCTCTCTAGGCACCCTGTCATATTCCTTCTCTAAGTCCACAAATACACAATGCAACTCCTTCTGACCTTCTCTGTACTTCTCCAACACTCTCAGAGCAAACATTGCATCTGTAGTGCTCTTTCCCAGCATGAAACCATACTGCTGATCACTAACCATCACGTCCCTTAGCCTAGCTTCCACTATTCTTTCCCATAACTTCATGCTGTGACTGATCAATTTAATCCCTCTGTAGTTACTACAGCTCTGCACATCACACTTATTCTTAAACATTGGTACCAAAAAACTTTTTCTCCATTCCTCAGGCATTCTCTCACTTTCCAAAATTTTATTAAACAATCCGGTTAAAAACTCCACTGCCATTACACCTAAACACCTCCATGCTTCCACAGGTATGTCATTTGGCTTTCACTGCAATACTGCAGTTAAAATGAATGATATTGCAGTAAGATTAGATGGTGGGTGCTCCACAACAAGGTATCGGAAGGTATATTAATGCCATAGGTTCATAGGTAGGTACTAGGCTATTAGCCCTAGGGCCTATATAAGCCTAGCCAAAAAGGTACCCTGGCTTTCGCCACCCAAGAAAGTTATTTTCCTGTGCCCCTGTCGAGCAGAGCCACAGAAGTGATCCCTGGGGTGAATTTCCTATTTCCCATCCAATCATCAAGATTTTTCTTGAAGATTGCTAATGAGAAGCTCTGTTTGACATAGATAAGTAGTCTGTTCCAGAGTATGGAAAGTCTCTTGGACAGGAATCTATCCCTCCAGCATGTTCTGTTTATTGTGGTGACAAGGTTTAGGTCCCTAGAGCGTGTAGCTCGGAGGGATTGGGATTTCTTCAAGTGGAGCATGTCCAACAGCTCTGGGTTTGACATAGCTTTGTATGTTAGGCAGAGATCACCTCTGAGTAGGCGATATGCGATGGAGTAAAGCTGGAGTTTTTTTGAGACGGTCTGCTTAGGGCATCAGTTTGAGGCTAGTAATCCTCTTTGTGAGGTATTTCTGTGGCCTTTCCAGTTGTTGTAGATGTCTTGTGAGGTACATACCAAAAGGGGCATTGTACTCTATAATGGGTCTAATGAGTGATGAGTAGAGGGGAACAATGACCTCTTTTTTTCTGGATAAGAAACCTTTTAGGATGAGGTGAGCCACGTAGAAGGATTTCCTGACCACTGTGGCGATGTGATTATCAAAGGAGAGACTACTGTCCACCTGTGTCCCAAGGTCTCTTATCACACTTTCGGCGTTAAATAGACTACCACTTATGTGGTAGTTCATGGATACAGAGTTTTTACCAAAGGGGATGAAAATACACTTTTTGGCATTGAGCTTCAGGCCATGGCTTTGATACCAGGCATTTGTCTCAGTGAGGCTCTTTTGTAGTATGTCCACATCATTAGGAGTTTCGATTATGGCTCCTAGTTTGCAGTCATCTGCAAACTTTGTTAGCCAAAGACCTTCTGTGTTAGCCTGTACTTCAGAGAAGTAGATACCAAACAGGAGAGGACCCAGTGCTGAACCCTATGGTACTCCACTTGTCACTGGTCTGAAGTTGGATTTGGAGTCTACAACTTTCACAGTGTGAGTTCTGTCTGTGAGCCAGTTGGCAACCCATCTTGTGACATAGGGATTTATACCTAGTTTAGTGAGCTTATCTATAATTCCAGAGTGGGGGATGGTGTTGAAAGCCTTGGCGAGATCTAGATAAGCTGTGTGAACCACCTTACCCTCATCTATGGCTTTGGTGACTGCTTTAAAGAAGTCAATCAGGTTTAGGAGACATGATCTGCATTTTACAAACCTGAACTGGGTAGGGTCCAGAGTTTGGAGATTACCAATGTCTTTGTTTATGAGTTCCATGATGATACATTCCATGGCCTTGCAGACCAGGCTCATCAGGCTAATGGGGTGGTAGTTCCCGGGGTCTGTCGTGACCCCCCCTTTGTGGAGTGGGATAATTGTTGCGGTGCACCATTCAGTGGGCACAAAGCCTGAGGTGAGGCTATGATTGAACATGGTACTTAAGTAGGGTGCCAGTTCATTCTGTAGTTCATGTAGAACGCAGCCTGGGATATTGTCAGGTCCCATGGATGCTGTGTTCTTGGCTTTGGAGAGTGCGTTTTTTACCTGTGCAGCTGTGATTACAGGAACTTTGCATTCTTCCGGTACAGAGATGGGCCCTCTAGGGGGTGAGAGGGGGGTAAAGTTAGCACTGAACCTATCTGCCAGGATGTTGGCAATATCAGTTGGTTCTGTATATTTAGTGCCATTGTGCTGTAACTCAGAGCAGATCTGAGTGTTGCCATTGAGATTCTTGACATAGCTATAGAATGCTTTGTGGTTGTCTTTAGGGTCAGTGGCAATTTTGTTTTCGTTACTAGCTTTCAAGGATTTTATGAGGGATCTCAGCTTCTTTCTGAGGTTGATCAGGGAATTCCTCCAGTCGTGGGATTTTACTCTTTTTTGCAACAGTTTCTTTCTCCTGTTGTAGAGTTTGTTTATGGCAGAGGACCACCAGATTGGCTTCCTTTTTTTGGAGGATAGCATCTTGGTTCTGTTAGGGATAGCATGATCCATGCACTCGTGTAAGTGCTTATAAAGTGCATTTGTGTAGGATTCAGCAGTCATACCTCTATTGTCCATCTGCATGGGTGTCATGAAGTTTGCCACTTCTGTTTTAAGAAGTGTGAAGTTGGCTTTGGAGAAGTTTTTTACGGTGGTTTTCCTAACTGGGGGTGGGGGCAGGATGTGTATGTCTAGGGTGATTAGCTTGTGGTCGGATCTGATCAATGAGGAATTAACCTCTGGTGTGGAACACCGGTTGCCCATGTTGGTAATGATCAGGTCAAGGATATTGCTGCCCCTGGTAGGGGTGTGAATAAGTCGATCCAAGGCACTGGAATTTATGAATTCCAGAAAACGTTGAGCAAAAGAGTTGGTACATAAGTATTTTTCCCAGTTAATGGTGGGGTAGTTGAAATTGCCCATTATTAGGGTGTTGGGTTGTACCCTAATACTTTCCAGTGTATCAAGAAATGAGGAGTGGGAATCTTGGGGCATGGTGGGGGGGGGTCTGTAGCAAGCTACAATTTGGACTGCCGTCTTGCCCAGAGTTAGTTGCACTTGGATAATCTTGGATGCATTATGCTGTGCAACTAGCCTGGAGGTGTGGATATCCTTAATGAATATGGGCACGCCTCCACCTTTAGTGCTTCAAATTTTTTGTTTCATTTGCTTTTCAGTATATAAGACTTTCTACTTTTATAATTGTGCTTTTTTCTATACACTGAAGAAGGCCAGGTTAAACCCAGGCCGAAACCGGTCTGTTGAATTAAGTCTTTATGAAGTTTGAATAAACTCTATTATTTCTCACAGCTCACTTGTTGCTGGCTAACTTTTATTTTTTCTTGGTACAGAGAGACACAATGTTATAAAATATCAGGATTGCAGGCAGAAGCCAAAGCAATGTGGAAGAAAGATACCTAGACAATTCAAAAATTAGTAGGAGTAACAGGTCTTATAAAAGGAGTCTAAATCGTACTTACATATGTTAGCAATACATGTACTCCCATATGAATTGCATAAGGAGTCATTACTGGGCACATTGCAGGTAATTAGAAGAGCACTTCTGGCTGACAGCAAATATTGAAACAGTTCTGACTGAATGGAGTGCTGGATGCAACCTCTCAACAGAATGTTTCAGTAGTAAAACTAATTGATTGTCAAGTTTTTAGCCAGTCTGTGACAGAGGACTTTATTTTTTAGTTGGTATTGTGTGCAAATGATTATTAGATTGAAGATAGAAAATAATGGCCAGTATCATAACCCAGTAACCGATTGGTAATGGTGGGACTGGCGTTATGTGCCCCTATTGGCCAGTATGTGCCTGCCATGAAGCCTAGCAGCCCCGGGTCAGTAAACTACTGGCCGGCCAGTACATAGTTGCCCAACATGGGTTACCTGGGAAAGCAAAGAAGAGTGCATCTGTGGCACTTGACCAGGTTCAGGTAAAGAAGCCAGTAGATGGCACAAAGAAACTGCATCAGGTTGCAAGGCAAAGACAAATAGATAAATAAGGGAGTCATACACATACTATATCCTCTTGGATTTCCTAGGCCTTTGCTTTATTATTCTTTCCTAAGGCAGTGGCTCCATTGGAACTTTTCTTCAGGGGTTTACTTACCAACTCCATTCTTGAAGTTGGTACTTGGTGTTTTGTTCACACTTGGACAGAACATGACAGACTGGATGTCATTTCCAGGCCAGGGCCGGTTTTGACAAGACAATCTTACATGGGTTTGTTGGGGGTTCCTCTTTGCCTTCCTACTCCCTGCCTTCACTGTAGCTCTTCTACTCTTCCAGAGCAGATGAATACTGCTACAGTGATATGGAAGGACATTGTACAGTTGTGTAAAATCTTACTATAACAGTAGGTGTCCTTTTTATACTGTTGCAGTATTCACTCCCTCCCTTCATCCTACCCTCTGTTCTTTTTCTCCTTTTCCTTGGGTGGTATTTTACTTCTGGCCAAGAGGTTCTTCTCCTTCCCTTTCCTTCCATTTTCTGGATGTACATGTTCTCCATGTCCTTTCCACTGGGGGACCTGATTCTCCTGGGGCACTTCAGTTATGGGTTTGGAGCATTTGTACATCACCTTTCTGCCCTACCCTTGTTCTGGGAGCATACTTATTATGTACGATGCTCCAAGGTAATACACACATTAGCATACTGGCTGGATGTTGGCCTATCCTGGACAGGATATCCCACAGATGATGAATACTGTGACAGTGAAAAGAAGGGCATATATTTTTGTGTTAATATTTTACACAACTGTACTGAATTTTGATAGATGAAAAGCCCTGACCCTCTACTGAGTCATAAAGACTCATGAGGGATAATCTCTGTTTAGGCTTCCATGATATGAAAGACCAAGCATTCTTTGAACTCCTCCATCTAAATATAACCACTGGTCAAGCATATCCATGTTCTAGAAACATAAACCTGTACTACTACCACATCAACAATTACATTACCAGGCATGTCGCTAACCCATCATATGTCATCTGTGAAATATGCTGCCCTTACATGTAAAGCAGAGTACTTCCCTAGTGACCTTTAAAACCAGTCAAGATGACCAGATGGGCAAATGTAAATTTTCATCCAGGATAAGGGGAAAAATGAACTTAATGGGAGACATTGTTAATCTCTCATCAGTACTAGGTGATACAGCTATGTTTCTCAAAGGTTTCCTTACCCATAAGCTTAGGAAGAATCTGTGAAACTATGAATTATCCTATAGCTTAGATACATTTCTACTCCTTCTGCTGTCAGAAGGTACACTGGGGGGTTATATAACTCATGAACCATTCATCAGTGTTGCCTTGCTGTTACTAAAGCTGAGCCTGTCACCACCAGAAACTTCCTCCTTAATATGTTACTCTTCCCAGTTGCCCATGTACCCATGTCCACTATTGACTGTCCACTGTTGCAATCATTCATTGTATTACTTGATTCTTATCTTTCTTGAGATTGTGGCTGTAGGCTTGGGTATGACCTTGAGACCCCCCACATACATCTAAGCTTCTTTTACCCTTGGATCAGCTCTTTGTCATTGCGGCTCTGTTGTCCACTGTCTGTGGTGCCGTTTATTGGTCCCAAAGTGAACTATGATTTGTAGCCTGAAACTAGACTTCTCTATTACTTTTCTTACCACCTACAATGTTATGTCCAGGGTCACTCCTGCCACTATCTTAACTGTGGTTGGACCTGCCCTATTCTGAACCCCAATGTATTGAACCCCTTGGTGATAGAAGTGCTGATTATAAGTAATACATTGACTACATCCTAGTGTCAACTCTCATTCATCCTAATTGCCATATAATGCCTTAGCTAGGTCTCCTACATTCACCTCTCCTACATCCTTTAATCTGTCTTGCTAGCTATTGGTCCACCCTAATCCTTTCTTGTCCTCATGATTTGTCCTACTATACTCCACTTCTCCTCTTTTCTCTTTCTGACCTTACCGCTAGTCACCAATACATCCTTTGTTCCTGCTTCAGGGTCAGCACATAATTTTTATTAGTCTACCCTTTTCATCTGTGCTAACCTCTTCCTTCTTTCCCATAGCACCAACTTATTACTCACTCATCCTCTGTCAGCAGATCTGGCAGATATCACCTTAGCTTCGTACCACATACAAAGTTTAAATCCTCACTTTCTGGGCTGTCTGCAGTCAAAATTAATTAGACCAAATAACTGAGCATATGAAACATACCAATGGATTCATGTCATGGGTCAGGTGAGGGCATGTATATTCTGCCACTAAGTGGCTACTAATTAGTCTTGTGCATTCATACACACATTCAGACATTCATTGCTAACTCTTTCTCAGCACACAAAGTCCATTCTGCATTCACAAACTCATTCATCGCTAATTCTCTCTTATACACACAAAGTCCGTTCTGCATTCACACACTCATTCATTGCTAACTCTCTCTCATACACACACACAAAGTCTGTTCTGCATTCACATACACAAACATTCTGCTTTCACGCATGCACTCACTAACCCACTTGCAATCTGCAACGAGAAACCCAAGCATACACATACACACACTGAAGACTGCCTGGCATACCTCTCGTCTTTACAGATTTTTACAGGAAGGTCAAGATGTATTAGAGCCAATGTTTTAGGTCCATTTCTCATGAAACTGTGGTTTTCTGACAATTTGGTGGAAAATAATTAATGACTGCAGTAGAAAGAAATGGCCATAACTATGAACCAGCACCCTACTGCCCTCAATAAGAGCCCAAAAAAATAAAATAAAAAAAAAGCACTTCACTGTAATAAGCTGATCGATACATTGTAAATGATCGGCATATTACAGTTAGACCTATACCCCCAGCTCTTCCATTAAAGGAAAAATATAAATAAATACAAAATTAGTGGATCTCCCTTTTTCTACACACACACAGCCTTGTGCATTCATTCACACACACAGATGTTTATCACTAACACTCTCTCATACTCACACAAAGTCCGTTCTGCAACCACACACTCATTCATCCCTAACTCTCTCATACACACAAAGTCCGTTCTGCATTCACACACTCATTCATTGCTAACTCTCTCTCATACACACGCACACAAAGTCTGTTCTGCATCCACACACTCATTCATCGCTCTCTCTCATACATACACACACAAAGTCCATTCTGCATCCACACACTCATTCATTGCTAACTCTCTCTCATACACACACACACACACACACACACACACACACACACACACACACACACACACACACACACACACACACAGTCCGTTCTGCATCCACACACTCATAAATCGCTAACTCTCTCTCATACACACGCACACAAAGTCCGTTCTACATCCACACACTCATTCATAGCTAACTCTCTGTCTTACACACACACACACACACACACACACACACACACACACACAAAGTCCATTCTGCATCCACACACTCATTCATCGCTAACTCTCTCATACACACACACACACACACACACACACACACACAAAGTCCGTTCTGCATGCACACACATTCATCATTAACTCTCTCTCATACATACAAAGTCCATTCTGCATCCACACACTCATTCATTGCTAACTCTCTCTCATACACACAAAGCCCGTTCTGCATTCACACACACACATACACACACACACACACACACACACACACACACACACACACACACACACACACACACACACACACACACACACACACACACACACACACAACACCACCCGGCATAATGTGAACTGTAAAGATTTTCTCACAATTGTTGTGGTTCGCTGGCAAAGAGGGGGTGAATTATTAAAGACTGGAGTTAGAAAATAATGGCAGACATTGCACATTTAGACCTAGCAAGCTTCAGAAAATCCATGCTAATGCAAAAACTATTATTCTATCAACTTTCTAAGTTTTCTAATAGCAGTATTTAAACAATGCCCCTATTTCAAGCCTTTGTCTAGATTTCTCATTCTAAGAGGTTGAGAGGTATGGGAACAATTGTAGTAACCATTTAAAAAAAAAAGTTCAGATACACTTGCGGTATAACTGAAGGGACAGATTACTTACTCAAACAGCTAGTGCAGGTGATGTGAGTTTTCAAGCACTTTGGCTGCAGTTTTAGTAAAAGGATATACTGGTCCCATGATGTTTTCAGTCCTGAAGGAAAACAGTGGTCGATATACAGTTCCACAACAATATGTAATCTGTAGCAGCTGTTTACCGGGCCACCCTTGATAATGTCTACGTCACAGTGTGGGTGGAACATCAGGACAGTGGAACTACTGATATGACTGTGTCGAAGGTGGAGATGAATTCCACCTGAAAGCATGCGATACAAAAGAGGGGGGGGGGGTCTCCCTGCCCTATGCTTGGGAAGTAGAGAAGTATCTGACTGAATAACTTTTTAGTTAGTTCCTGTAACAGCAGGTGGCTAGGCAGATTTTATAAAGATAAAAGAAAACTAGCATTTAAATGTGTTGGAGCCCAGAGTTTTCCTTTAAGAAAAATAGCCAGAAATTGAATGACTTGGTTTAGAATAAAAAAGATTTTATCACACAGGTCTGAATGCAGCCAGAGATGCAATGTCTTTGAAAAGCCTGGACTGGGGTCCTTCTCTATTGTCCTTAGTGGTGAACTAATTGCTACCTTGGGGTACCAGAGAATAGCTGGTTAGTTTCTGCAGGAAGGGTGGAAGCATTAGAATTGTTTTACAGTTTCCAGATGCTGTAATGAACCTTAGCTAAAGTTCAGTGTGTGAATTGTGACACATCAGTGCAGATGTGATGTCATTCTGTAGCCAGCATTGAAACTGTATTTGAATATTAGTGAGAGATGTGAGGGGTGCACTCTGTTTTTGGATCTGACAAGATACTCATCCATGTACATCTTGCCTTGCTTTAATAAGTAACTTGGGAACAGTAATTCTTCAGTCAATTAGGAAAATGTAGTGAGATAAGCTAAATGTAGTTTTTTTCTGTATCTTTCTGAGTCTTTCCATCTTTGTTGTTCTTTATATTTCCTATGATTAAAACTCTGTTATTTATTGTAAATAGCTATTCAATATTTTCATGTGTTTTTTATTATGTATTATTAAATATATCTAAACATTTCATTGTGGCTGGTCTTTTAGAAAATATTTAACCTTTGAGAGTACTTGCATTTATTTAGTGGCACTGTGGCTCCACATTCCTGAAAGTCTTGCTACTTGGTTAAACATTACTATTTGTATAAATATTAATTTTAATAAGTGTAATTGAGTACCCTGGTAAGAGACTTAAATTGGCTGGCTTTAAGTGTTCTGGTGCCAGCAGACATACCTTATAGTCTCAGTGGAGATGGCAGAGTGGCTAAGCTGTGCCAGCCTTTCCAGGTGTGTGTGTGTGTGTGTGTGTGTGTGTGTGTGTGTGTGTGTATGAAAATCAAATCTCAAAGAGTGCGTGTGACAGCTACTTTGAATAGGGACACTGAGAGAACTGATTTCATAGAGAGGGTGATGAAGGACTTGGCTTGGAACACTCGGCTAAGGACTCAGGTCAATAGTGGTCAGTGGGGGGGTCTTATTTAGGGCCTGGAGGGAAAGCCCAGTGCTAGGACTGGTGTGCATTTCCATGTGCTCGTAAGGGAAACTGTACTTGGTGTTGACAGCTGCAGCTGAAAATACTGTGTGCATCTATTTTTCTCACCGTGAATGTTTCCCACTGGTGCCAGTGGTGAGGATTGTGGCTCCTTGATCACTGGCCCAGAAGAGGGACATCACAACCTGTGTGTGTGATTGTGTCAAAACCCTAGTGTAGAATAACAGGTGTGTTGTACCTTTAAGAAGCATTTCCAAGATCTGTGTGTGTATATAAATACCAAGCACGTGTTAGCTTCAGTGCCATTTTGAAGGTCCAGCCAGAATGTTAACATCCATGTGCATGTTAGCTAGTTTGTTTATAAGTTAAAGTTCATAGGTTCATAGGTAGGTACTAGGCTATCTGCCCAAGGGCATTTATAAGCCTAGCCAGAGTGTGTCGGCTTTCGCTGCCCCATTGATTAATTAACTGAGCCTCTGTCAAGCAGAGCCAATGAAGTGATCCCAGGGATGTACTTTCTGTTACCCATCCACTCGTCAAGGCTTCTCTTGAAGAGTGTTAGTGAGGGGCTCTGCCTAATATAGTTAGGAATTTTGTTCCAAAGCAATGGGGAGTCTCTGTGACAGGAATCTATCCCTCCAGCATGTTCTATTTATTGTTGTGGTGAGGTTTAGCTCACTAGAGCGCGTGGCTCGCAGTGACTTGGATTTCTTTAGGTGGAGCATGTCCATTAATTCTGAGTTGGACATGGCTTTGTAAGTCAGGCAGAGATCACCTCTGAGTAAGCGATATGCCACTGAGTACAGACAGAGTTTTTTCAGTCGGGCTGCATAGGACATATGTTTGAGGCCAGTAATCCTCTTGGCGAGGTGCTTTTGTGGTCCTTCAAGCTGTTGGAAGTGTCTTGTGAGATACATCTCAAATGGGGCATTGTACTCTATGATGGGTCTGATGAGTGACGAGTAGAGGGGCACTATAACCTCTTTATTTCTAGATGTGACCCCCTTAGTAATTAGATGGGCCACATAGAAGGATTTCCTAACTACTTTGGCAATATGATTGTCAAAGGAGAGATTACTATCTACCTGGGTCCCCAGATCTCTTATTACCTCTTCTGTATTAAGGGGGCTGCCGCCTATGTGGTAATTCGTGGGTGTTTTGTTTTTCCCAAATGGGATGACTATGTATTTTTTGGCATTTAGCTTGAGGCCATGACTTTGACACCAGGTGTCTGTCTCAGTAAAGCCTTTTTGGAGGATGTCCATGTCAGCCGGAGAGTCAGTTATGGCTCCCAGTTTGCAGTCATCTGTGAACTTGGTTAGCCATAGTCCTCCTGTGTTTGCCTGTACTTCTGAGAAATATATGCCGAACAGTAGGGGTCAAAGAACTGAGCCTTGCGGGACACCACTTGTGACTGGTTTAGAGTCAGACCTGGAGCCCACTATTCTTACAGTTTGAGTTCTGTCTGTAAGCCAGTTGGCAACCCATCTTATGACGTAGGGGTTTATGTTCAGGCTGGTGAGTTTTTCTATAATACCCGAGTGAGGAATGGTGTTGAACACCTTGGCGAGATCAAGGTAGGCTGTGTGAACCACCTTTCCCTCGTCTATGGCCTTGGTAACTGTCTCGAAGAAGTCAACCAGGTTTAGTAGGCATGATCTGCCCTTAACAAAGCCGAACTGGGTCGGGTCAAGTGTTTGGAGGTTCTCAATGTCTTTGTTAATGAGTTCCATGATGATGCGCTCCATAGCCTTGCAGACCAGGCTAGTCAGGCTTATGGGGCAATAGTTACCAGGGTCAGTTGTGGCCCCTCCTTTGTGGAGCAGAATAACCATTGCTGTGTGCCATTCTATGGGCACGTAGCCTGTGGAGAGGCTGAGGTTGAACAGCGTGTTTAGGTGGGGGATTAGTTTGTTCTGTAGTTCGTGCAAGATGCAGCCTGGGACACCATCTGACCCCACTGATGCTGTGTTTTTGGCTTTTGAAAGGGCTGTTTTCACCTGTGCTTCTGTGATTTCCGGGACACTACACTTTTCCAGTATTGTTGTGGGCCCTTTTAAAGGTGAGAGGGAGGTGAAGTTTGCACTGTATCTATCTGCCAGTATGTTGGCAATATCAGTAGGTTCAGTATATTTTGTGCTATTTTGCACTATCTCAGAGCATATCTGTGAGTTGCCACTTAGATTCTTGACATAGCTAAAGAAGACTTTGTGGTTATCTTTCAAATCCTTGTCTATTTTTCTTTCGAAGTTAGCCTTGGATGATTTTATGAGAGACCTTAGTTTCTTACTGATACTGATCAGGGATGTCTTTCCTTCTTGGGATTTGCTTTTTTTCTGAACTAGTTTCCTCCTTTTGTTGTATAACCTGTTTATGTCAGGGGTCCACCAGACAGGTTTCCTTCTCTTAGGGGAGTGAGTCTTGGTTTTGCTAGGGATGGCACGATCCATGCATCCTTGTAGGTGCTCATAGAGTGCAATTGTAAAGGATTCTGCATCTTGGGCAGTGTTATCCTTTAGCATGGGGGCTGTGAAACTTACCACCTCTGCCTTAAGTAAGGTGAAGTTTGCTTTAGAAAAGTTTTTCACTGTGGATTCCTTGGTTGGGGGTGGTGGTGGGGTGTGGACATCCAGGATGATTATTTTATGGTCTGATCTAACCATTGACGGGTTGACCTCCGGTACGGAGCACCTATCACCCATGTTGGTGATGACCAGGTCCAATATGTTGTGGCCTCTGGTAGGGGAGTTTACCAGCTGATCCAGGGCATTTGAGTTGATAAATTCCAGGAAGCGCTGAGCCTGGGAGTTTGTACTTAAGTAGTTTTCCCAGTAGGGTAATTGAAATCTCCCAAGATCAGTGTGTTTGGTAGGACCTTCATGTTTTCCAGGGTCTCCAGAAAGGCGGAGTGGTGGTCCTGGATCATGGAGGGTGATCTGTAGCAGGCCACAGTTTGCATTGCAGATTTGCCCGATGTTAGTTGCACATGGATGATCTCAGAGGTATCATGCTGTGCCACTAACCTAGAAGTGTAAGTATCCTTGATGAATATGGATATACCCCCTCCTTTTGTGTTTCGGTCCGTGTTCTGTGGCCGAAATGTGTGGTATGAGTTGTAGCCCAGTAGTGCTGGAGTGCTCTCTGGAGCCTTGAACGAGGTTTCAGTTACTGCACAGATGTCGACATTCTCCATACTTAGGATTGCTTCGAGCACATGCATTTTGAGATTTAAACTCCTGGCATTGAGTAGCATAACCCTCAATTTTTTACTTGTGCTGTTTACGGAGGTGGGTTTGAATTTTGAGCCTTGCCTAAAAAAGGCACTAAGGGGGCAGCAAGAGCCTTGGCCAGTATTTGAAAGCCAAGGGGTGACAGGTGCAAGCCGTCTCTTGTGAAGCAACATGGCTTGTCAAGCATGTCATCCCATGCTTACAGACACTGGATCCCCTTTGAATGACACCAGAAGCTTAGCCAATTGTAGAAATTGATCATTTTTTCTTTATACTGAGGTATCATTCTTGGTGAGGGCAGGATGCTACTCAGGGTCAGGGTTATACCCGCCTGGGCTACATGATCAGAGAGCTCTTCCATGTCTCTTTTCATGTAGTCCAGGGAGGTACGGCTCAGGTCATTCACACCAACATGAGCAATGACAGAGTCATATTTGTACTTGTTCTGGAGTGACGTGAGTGCTTGTGTTATGTGGCGGATTCTGGCTCCCAACAGGCAGCTAACAGTAACCTTCTCCTTGTCCAGCCTAGTGAGTGGGGCGTCAGTGTGCCTGACTATTGAGTCACCTATTACTAGTGTGTTAGGTATGTTATTTCGCCTTAAGGGCTGTGATTGTGCGGTACATTGATTTTGTGTTTTATGTGTTGTCTAGTTTGTGATGGGAGGTACAGGTTTTGTGGGTGTCTGCTTTGGAGCTCTCTGATGCTTTTGCAGGTTTTTATTTAGAGCCTCTGAGTATGATTTTGTATATTTATGTGTATTTTTTACCAGTGCTGGTTTAGTAGGTCTCTGTGAGGCTGGAGGTGTGGTGCAAGTGTTAACCTTCTCCTCATGACTGTCTGTTCCAGTCTTGGGTGGAGACACCTTGGCCTCCAGTTTGGCTGTATAATTGCATCTCTCACATATGTTAGTGTTTTGTGGTAGGAAGAGAGGGCTGTCTGTGTACATGAGGCAGTTGTAACATTGCCTTAGGATACCCAGATTCACCAGCTGGACTGGAGAGTACACCTGAAGTTGCCCTTTGGTCATGCCTGAATAGTAGGGTGAACTGCTTAGTCGCTTGGTTGATGAGGGGTGGATAAAGAGCCTTGCCCTGCTGTGCAGTCAAGTGTCAGGGTATATTAGTGCTTGCTATTAGGTCTGAGCAAGTGCTGGACTGTAGGATGCTTTTTGAGTGCTTAGGTTGAGAGTTAGACTAGTTTCAAGTGAAAAACTGAAGAGGAGACTTAGTGGAGCTGGAAATAATTTAACCCTAGCTGCCCGGTGCACAAAACCATGCAACGTGTTTTTTAAACTACTAACTTCTGGGCGGGAACCACTCCTCCAGGGACAGATGGCTGCTCAAAGTTCCCCTCTCTCACAGATGAACAGAGAAACTTCCCTCTATCCAAGTAAGGTATGGGCAACTCAGAAACTTGTAACACAGCCCTGAATTCAGCACTAGCCTGAAAACTGGACAAGAAATTTATTTATTTATTTTTTTGAAAAGATAAGGCAAAAACAGTAAAAAATACACTTAAAACAGCTTTAAATTACTACAAGCGATCAGAAAAGGCTATCACACTTTAGTGTGTAGCCTACAACAGTTAAACAATTTATTTAAACAAAAAACAACTTTTTAAAAGTGCAGGCAGTGAAATAAGTACAATATGTGAAAAAAACAAGCTTTTAAATCACAATAAGTGCTGGAAAATCAGTGTTTAGGTGGAAAACAGTTAAGTACAGCAAGAAAATACAGAAAACTGATATTCAATCACTCCAAAGTCTCTCTTTTAAGTTAGAAGGCTTATATCAGTTTAAGGCTTTCTAGTGCTTTCCAGTAGGTTATTTACAGGAAAGATTGGAAACAAGCACAGATGTGGTCTTTTAAACCAGAAAGTTGAAAGAGATGGACAACTTCCCGAATGGTCAATAAACTACAATTCCTGGGCCAAGAACCACTCCTCTTGTGGTAGACAGGCTACCTAGTACTTACCACTCCCACTGATAAGCTAGAAGGCTGCACTCCAACACAAAGGCTTGGGGGGCACAGAAGCTTACAAACAGTCCTGGATACAGCAAATCTGTACCTGGACTAGACTAGTTACGAGAAAGGTGAGGATCAAGCACAAACACGGGCTTTAAAACCAGAAAGTTGAGAGAATGGAAAAAGACTGCCCAAACAGCCAATAAACTACAATTTCTGGGCCAGAACCACTCCTCTTCTGGTAGATAGGCTACCTAGTGCTTATCACTCCCACTGATAAGCTAGAAGGCTTCCCTCCAACACAGAAAGGCTTGCGGGGCTCAGAAGCTTACCAACAGTCCTGGATACAGCAACTCTGTATCTGGACTAGGCTAGTAACAGGAAAGTTGGGAAACAAGCGCAAGTGCGGCTTTTTAACCAGAAAGTTGAAAGAGATGTGAAAAACCGCCCAAACGGCCAGTAGCTACTTAATCTCATTTTGATGTGTTTACATACAATAAAGCTGGTTGAACAAGAACCCACGATGCTCACTTGTTTTATCCTGACCTGGTGAGCGACATGGTTTCAGAATTGGGATGGCAAAGACTATACCTCAGAGCCACGAGGTCCAAAGGTAATGGTGAAGGCAAACTAAAAGAACCGAGAGCAAAGAAAAGGGCCAGAAACAAGTCAAAGGTAAAGAGAATGCATACAAATGATTTATTTATTGAAAGAGTTTAAATGGAGCATTACAAGGGCACAAAATATATTGTTAAGCAAACGAATAGCACAGAAAATTTATTAAGGAAACGAGAAGTAGAAAAGAGCTCGTTAATCAGATGAAATATTTGAAACCTATTTATTTGATAAAACGAGCATTAGAAAAGTACATAAAGGGTCCAGAATTACCTCAGAAAAGTAAAATGAGCATGTTTAAAGTAAAACGAGCATGTTTAGAGTTAAAACAAGCATAATAAAGTATAATGGACATGACGAGATTAAATGAGCAAAACAAATATATCACAAGGGCATTATGGGCATATAAGACACATTAAGAGATTCAATGAGCAAAACTACTATAACAGAAAGGGTAGAAAAGGGCACATTGAGTATAAATAAAGCAAAGGTGACTGCATGTGTTTTGGGCAAATTACTGTGTTTGGTACAGATTACTACTTCATATTGATTGAAGCCTTGAATAGCATAACTAGAGTTGTTCGAAGTCTCTCAAAGTGTGTAAAAGTGCTTACAGTGTGTGCTTATTACTGTGCATTTATTCCTAAGAGTTTGTTGTGTGCAAAGTGCAACAATTTCATGAAGTGCAGTCAGGTGAAGCCATTTTGAAAAGTTTCTTGTGCCTGGGTGTGCCTGTTCACAGAGTGCCGCCATTACAGAGTGTTTCTTGCACTATACAGTGTTGTTTAGCAAACTGCAGCCATTTTGGGGAAGTTCCAGTGTGTTGTGTACTGTTTATTTGCAAAATGCAGTTAGTTTGAGGTGTTTCTCACTCTGAGCCTCTTCTGCCCAATGCATTCAGATATTGCAATTACTTTGAAACAGTTTATTCATAAAGTGCCATTTCTTCGAGATAGTTATTCGCAAAGTACAGTTACTTCGAAGTGTTTCTTGCCCTCAGCTTCTATTGCTCAGTTTAGTCACACTGTGCAGTTGTTCGAAATGTTTCTTAAAATGATGATAAATGACTTTGTCAGTAAAATGTTAATAAATGGCTTTGGCATTAAAGTTATTACAAGACAAAAGCTCATACAGTAAAATGATGATAAACGACTTTAGCATTATTGCCTTTACAAGATAAATGGCTCATATAGTAAAATAATTTCAAGGCAAGTGGCTTTACAGAAAAGAGATTTCACAGTGTTGCAGCGCCCAGGAAACTTATTTCATGGAATTCATTTATACAAAGGCTTGTTGTATTGTTACAAGTATTTGTATAAATTTCAAGCACATGTATATATATATATATATATATATATATATATATATATATATGTACAAGTGTGTATGTTCGTGCATATTTGTAAGAGTTTTCACTGAGATATGTTAATATGGCAGAAAGATTTCACAAGCCACAACCACTTGTGTTTGATCAGAATATTACAGATAATTGGAGAATATTTGAGCAAGAATAAAACATATTTATACAAGCAGCTTATTATGATAAAGATGCACGTACCACGGCATTCATTTTGTTGAACCTAGCAGGGTCAGAAGCCATTGAAAGGGAGCATTCATTTGTCTATGCACCAGCAGTGTATGAAGGTGAAGGAGAAACTCATTGTGTTGTTGCGCAGGCTGAATCAAGGGAAGACCCCGAGTGTTTAAATGCAAATTCAGAGAAATGTGTAACCTTCAGACTGATGTTACACTAGGTAGGCATTTGTTTTATATGAGAGATCAAAAGCAAGGGGAGACTTTTGCAGCTTATAGTACCGACATAAGAAACAAGCTAAAACGTGTAGGTTAGGTGATTTAAAGGATGACTTGCTAAGGGACAAACTTGTGTGCGGTATTAATAATGCTGCTGTGAGAAAGATTTTGCTTCGTGACAGTGATTTGACATTGAGTAATGCCATTGAGATTTGTCAGATTCTTGAAGTTACAGAAAGGCACACAAATATGCTTGCTTGTGATAAGAGCATGGTTTCATTTGGCTCCAGAGCTCATGTAGACAGCATGCATCAGCTGACAGGCAATAGCAGGCCTAAGCACATGGCAGCAGCAGCAGCCCCTGTAGGAGTTCCAGGTAAAACCCATAGTCTTCTAGCACATTCCAAGACCAGTTCAGATAAAGGAGCATGCTCAGTGTAAAACCAAGGGTAGCTAGTGCAAAACAGATGCTGATCAGTACAGCATAAGAGTGAATCAGCAAAACTCAAATCAAGCTTTATTGTTAACTTGAACAAAGGTAAACCACAGCGTTAGCAGGAACAATCACCAAATGAAAAAGTCCAAAGGGATATGGTGTAAAAACTCCAGCTTTAATCCAAAATAGACAGGAAGACAGACAGGATGAGCGCTTTCGCTATGTAGCTTCTTCAGATCCAACACATACTCAATAAAAGTCTCTGTAATATATACTTCTCTGAGTACACTAATTAAGTACTTAAGCTTTGGACTTTTTCATTTGGTGATTGTTCCTGCTAACACTGTGGTTTACCTTTGTTCAAGATTATTTTCAGCATCTTTTTGAACCTACGCGCTAACCTGCCACAGTTGTGGACATTGTATTCTGATTATTTTTATTGTTAACTGTTGTAATTGCGGTGCTAACCATATGTCCAAAAGAGAAAAGTGCATGGCATTTAGTCAGCAATGTCATAAGTGTAAGAAATGGAACCATTTTCAAAGATTTTGTAAATCGAGTAAGCCTCACACACTTACAGAGAAGGGTCGATCCAAAAAGCAAGTTAACCAAATACACCTGCAACAGTCTGCTTTCTATGTGGATGTGCGTAATTAAAAATG